>NW_010108207.1:30161-103930 GCF_000699245.1 Pterocles gutturalis | reverse complement strand
GCTGGCAGGAGGTCGCGGTCCCGCCTGGCAGCCCCTCTGGAGTGTCTCGCTGGGTTTTCCAGGGGAGATGCTTTGGGGGAGGCTGAAAGCTCCGTCGTAGGGTATTTCAGCATCCCCCTTTCCCACCCTTGCTCAGTTTTTACCACTCTTTTGCCGACCTGTATCAGAAATGTTGCTCCGGACATGTAGAATAAAAAGCAGTTAGCCACCTTCACATCCTCATCACCACCACCGCAAGCCTGCTTCAGTGGGAACTTAAGGTCCTAAAACGCATGGGAAATTATTAACCTGGTCAGGTAATTTTTCACCACCTTGAGCTGATGCTGGGATAATTCACGTCCTTCAGTGCAAGAAGCCGCTGACTGTTGCAACAGCTTACTGATTAGTATTGCAAGTGCATGCTTTGCTTCCTGCAAAATGGCAGTTGATAACCAAGTGTAACACTCCCCTGTAAGGAAAGATACACAAAAAAAGAAATATTTGCATTTGTTTACCTCTGCAGCTTAGGAAGTGAAAGCCATACCCAGCTGAACTTTCCCATCTTTCCGGATGACACGCATACGGAGTGGAGAATGAGCCTACGGAGAAGTTGGTTAATCAGAGTTTCTGTCTGGCATGCGTACCAAACCACAGGGGTTTTTTTCCAGTCATTTTTGTAGCAAGCTTAATGGATGTCTGAAATGAAGCAGCTTTCTTAGAAATACAGCCTGTCCTGATTTCAAAGGATGAGACACAAAGCTTTTTTTTGTGCCTTTCCTGACAAGAAATCTCACACTAAGGCTATTTAGCTGCTTTGAATATGGACACAAGCTGATGTTTTCTTCGCAGGGTATCTTGTCCCCTGTGGGACAGACGGTGTCACACCCACTGTGGGTACCACCTCTGATCTTTCTGTGTTCAGAATTTTCAACAATATTTTATTTCATTTGTGCTCTTAATGGTAGGTCAGGAACCATATACATGTAAAATATTTTCATACTTTATTTTGATTCCTTGATTGTTTTAATACGATTCAGTTAAACCCAATTCTTGATTATGCTGGTGGATATTTGAAGGTAGTATTGTGTGCAAAACAGCAATCACATTCAAATAGCCGTTACATGTGATTTTTGACTGCATAATCACAACCAAAATAAATAAACATGAAGAAATATCAGTCTGTGTATTCAGTTACATGATTATGTGTTATCTGAACCACTGCTGCAGAGTTTGTCCTTGTGAGTCCTTGCAGCAAAATACATTTAGTCCTAGTTCAGTTTTACCTAATTTCGCCTAATCATGATATTAATTTCACCACCAGGTTGTTCTTCTAAGTAATAAACTTGTGTATGCCCAGCAGCCTCAATACAGACTCTGTGAAGACGATGTCATAAGGAATTACAACTTAATGAAAAGGAGCTCTACAACCACAGAGAAATTTTCACAATTTTCAGTTTCACTGCCTTTAATTTCTTCATATTTACTCCTCATTTTATGGGAAAAATGTTTTTGTTTCCTTTTGTGAGGTGTGGTCTGCAGAGAAAGCATGCGTGTTGGTGGAGAGGTCAGGAGGGCGGTTGGCATTTAGGTGATAGAAAGTGCTACTGACAGGCTTGGTGTGTTTTGTAGGATAAGAAGCAGCCTGTGTGGAGTACAGGTGTCCTAGGATATTTATAAGCTGTCTCTTACAGGGATGCACAAGGGATACAATTACTAAATGTATAGCTGAAATGTGTATCAATCAGGGAGGAATAACTAGTGCCTTTTATTGTTCTTACCACACCCATCAATTTGATGCCATATCCCTTGAGCAGTTGAATTTAGAAAGTGTTTTTTAAACTTAGAGAGTTGTATTTTATCACACAAAATTTTGAAGAAAACGTATTGGCCATTGTTTTCAGTAACAGTCTTACCCTGGGTTTCCTCCTACTTTTTGTTTCTTCACAAGGTCTCCAGCTTATTCTGACCATTTGACAAGAATCTATCCCTTTTGTTCTCCTGTGCAATGGTTTTTAGCTTTCTTATTTGTGAAAAATTTTTGAACAGGAGTTAAGGTAAACCTACTGAAAATATATTTGCTTTTCTTATTTATCTTTTGTAGAGCTCCTAGAAGCAGTTCCTGAGCTTTAGGGTTCAGTAGATAAAAGGTTGGAATATGTTGCTCAACATCTTTATTCCAAGTTGACAGCACAGGTTAAATTAACAGGTAGAAAACTAACTCCCCAAAATGCAACAACTTGTCTACTGTCTAACCTGATGTCTCCTCATGTATATCTAACAACCAGGTTAAGCTCAAAGGTGTGAAAGAACGTTCTTAATTATTTTTGTTCCATCCGTTTTGCTATCACTACAAGTAGGAGTTTTGCCCCATCTCTCACCCAGGACTGCAGCCTGGATGTTGCCAATAAAACAGCTATTTAATCGGTGCTAATATTCAGGCTATTGTTAAATCTTTCAGGTAATACCTTTCTCCAGCACTTCGAAAAGGTGCAGTATTCCCCATCCAGCCACAAAGCTAAGATTCTCTTTATGCTCCTGTCACTTCCTAGCAATGTAATTTCTGGTGGCTTTGACAGATACAGCCTTGCTCTGCTCATATCCAACCAGATCTGCTGCTGAAAGGGAGAATCCCCTTAGCTCATCCCTTTGCCCATGTCTGTCCTCACTTTACATCTCTCCAGTGCCTCACATCTCTATGCCAGCTCTTTGTATGCACTTTGCCTTCGTTTAGAAATCCTTTATTTCTATCCTGTCTTGTTTTCCCTTAGCTTCTCACCTCTGACTAACCTAGGATACAAGGCTTCCACTGCAATTTCATTCAAGCCCTCTCGTGCTTTTCCCCATACAACAGTATTACTGTCAAATCCATCCCAAAACACAAGCACAGCAGGATAGGGGTTGTAACAGGAGGCCACTGGTGTGCTGAGCCTGCTCCAGTCATCCTTCTCTTGTCTTTACCATTTCTGGCCATTAGTTCATGTCGTGTCTTACATTTCAATTGCAATCTCTTCAGCACAGGTACCTTCCTCTTGCTCTTTGCTTGTTTAGTATTTAGCACCACGGTCCCTAAAATCATACCTCCCTAAAACCTCTGCAGCATAGCCTGTAGCAGAGCAACCCTGGGTGACTGTCCTTACCCCTGCACCCACGCGGGTGGAAGGGACGCAGAGCCCATCCTCTCTACCTTCAGCCTTGCAGCTGAAAAGCTCAATGTGGTGTCAGCCATGATAGATGGTACGTTTTGTGACACAGACAGCCTGCCATTAGGACAAACTCATTTCACTGAAGAGCCATCTGATGGTAATGACTTTCAGTCACAAGCTGACCTAGGCTGGCTCGAGTCAGTGTGCTGGAGGTGAAAGGCTCCGTATTGCATTACCAGTACTCAGCCATCACGTCTGCTCCATCCCACCCCCTACTTAATCTGTATTGATAGACTTGGTAGCATTTTCCTAACTGCTATCATCCATACAGATGTCTGCCGTCGTTTTGTTGATACAGTCAATCAATACTACATTAAATGTTACCTTCAGTTTACCCTTAATTGTCTAAAGTAGATGTGGTATTTTCATTATTTATACAACCGTGCCATTAAATTATGCATTCCAGATTAAAAGAATAAAAGACTTGTTTACATTATTATTATTGCTCTGGCACCAACTTTTGGATTTCTGTGTAAAAAAATTAATCTCCTATCGGAGGGGGAAATGGGAACTGACAAGCACTAGCTCCTGTTGCCTCTGGGACATAATTATGCTTGCAAATACAAAACCAGAAAAATCATAAGCTTAACACGGTAGAGACTCTTGAAAGTTTCATCTCAGCATGAAGCTATGTTTTAATTATTATTTTTGTCTGCATTGTTCACATCGACAGTGCACCAACTAGAATAAGTGCTTATCGTAGTTAATTCTTCATGAGGCTTATGTCACTGGAAGATGCATTTAATTTATTTCATTTTTCTTTTCTTAAGCCAGCACTGACTAAGTGGTTCTCTATAAACATTCAACAAAGGTTTTACTACTTTAGGGCCATATCCAAAGCAAGTTGAGTCAACTGGAAACTTCAAAGGTCTTTGTAATAGGCACTGTTACAAGACAGAGGTAAGCTGAGATTTGTTTGGGGACCTTGCAGAATGAAAATAAACTTTTTTGTATTCTACAGTATTAAGAGATTTTCTATATGTTAGAGATTGTCTGTTCTTATCAACTGAGTTTGGACCTCCTAACACCCTCCCACCTCTCAATAATGATTTTATATATATATATATGTACATGGCCTGATTCTAACTGAAGTTTAATAATGTTATAATATATGATGTTTTTTCTAATACAGTCTTTGAAAATGTGGTTCTATGTTGTACATAGAACTCATCACGACAGAGAAAGTATAGTTTGTCATGGACACATATACCACATTGCCTATGTTCCCCAGATTCATAGTTTACGGTCAGAAGAGAAGGTTGGATCATCTGCGCTCACGATGTGTATATCCTGTGCTACTAAAACTTGCTCACTTACTGTTGTACGGAGGTTTGCTTAGCACAGGGACATGAGTATGAACACGTTGTACACTCTGCAGAGGAGTTATGGAAATCAAGAGATGGACAATCAGACATTTTCTGCTGTGGTTTGTTCCCACAATTAATCACCTTCATAGTTAAGATTTAAACAAAAAAAACCAACAACAAATAACAGCCAGAGATAGTTGTTCCTGGTTTCTCATTTGAATCTGCTTGACTCCCTCTTTCAGCCATTGGCTCCTGTTCTGTCTTTATCTATTAAAGAAGTCTTCAGTATCTTTTCACTGTGAGGGTGCTTGTAACTGTAATCAGACCACAGTCTAACCCTCCTTTTACTAAACTGTGCTTACTGAGATTTAGGAAGTTTTACTGAGATTTCTCACTGTTAGGAATTTCCTTCAGCTCTCACATGATTTTTTACAGCTGTCTGCTGCGGTCTATCTAGTTTTTCAAAATGCTCTAAAAAATACAAATGATAGAAGTGCATGAGTTTTTGCAAAAATTACCCCATCAGTGACACATTCAGAATGAAAGCATGTCATTAACCCTGACCATTACTTTATTACATGATTTTATATCCAACAAGTGAGTATGTACTTTGTCAAAACTTCATTTTGGCAAACTGCATTGAATCATTTGGAATCAGTTACCATAATAGTTTCAAATCACTGTTTTTCAGGATAAAGCCTCCCACCTTTGTAGGTACCACTTGTAATTGTTTGTTTGGCTCCATTAAAAATGTTTTAATGGTTCCAGATTAGCAACAGATTCTTATCACCCTCTGTTAATTCCATCTTCAATGTTATTTACTACCTGCCAACCTTCCTATTCTCATTTTTTATCAAAATGAATTTATAGTTCTAGCTGGAGCTTTGGCAAAAACCTTAACACATGTGTGGTCTGCTGTCATTCCCTGCAAAACCTCAGTAGAAGCGTATCTTCACTAATAGCTACTTTTTTGGTTCACTGTCTGTTTTTTAATATCTTTAATGCATGCTCTATTGTTTTGTTATTAGGAAAGTCACGCTTTACCATTTCTTCCCACAGACACAAGTGGACTGCCAAAATTTCCTAATTAGCTTCATAACAAATTCACAATTAGAAAGCAAATCTTTTACTTTGACAGCCTTTGCCTAATTGACGGGATGCGTTGTGGCTACAGGCCACTGAAGTGCGGGAGTGACCTGAAGGCTGTCCTCCGGACCATGTTTGCTGCCAGTTCCTCTTTGCTGTCGGGAGGGAAGACGGCAACAGCTCCCTTGCCATGCGGCTGGCATGCTGTGCCTGGCAGGGCTGCCCCCCCAGACACCTTTTCCCTTTGGTAATGATTGACACAAGGCAGAAAGATCCTTCCTAGAAAGATTCTGGCATCACCTGCTAGGAAAAGCAGATGGGATTTTTACACAGCCTGAATTCAAGGATAATGTGGATGCTTTCTCTGTCAGCACTTCAAACCACTTAAGTAAGTACAGACATAACCTGTGTTTCCTGGCTGGCCACACGTCCAAAGACTTAAGATAATTAGTTCCTTAATTCCCCTTGACTGCAGTACAGCTTTGTGAGTTTCATTCTCCCCTGTGAAAGCTGTGTTTAAATGTTATCAGACCCTGAGTTTGGATGCGTAATCTTAAACTCATAACGGTGGACATCATTCATGGACAAATTCCCCGTTCTCCTCCTTGTTTTGCAGGGTGGAATTAGAGTAGAGCAGTAACAAGCTGGAACTCCTCAAACCTGACAAATAATTGCCAGGCACTGCTCCAGTTAAACGAGAAAATACTGAACCGAACTGATGCAACTTCGCGCTGTAATGTTTTATCCTAGCTGCTGCATATCATGGCTCGTCTTGATGCTGCCCTGTTTTAGTGGCTGCGTGGATCCTATTTTTTTGTTAAATGAGATTTATATCATAATTATCTACATATAAGCTAAAACTACCTTAAAAGGATATTTTCAGGGTTAGTATAGCCAAAGTAAGCCATCTTTTCATTTTCATCTGCTTAGAGCATCCACTGACTCCGTATCTTTGTTCCAATAAAACATTTGCTGAAATGAAGGGCATCGAGATCTGACTGGAATTGCTTCAACACATTTTGTAAATATATTATTACTAATGCTGATAATGATATGTTGAACTATGCACCATATAAATATATAACAAAAAGATAATATTTGCCTGAGAATTTCTGAAAATGACCTTTCTGAAAATGAGCCACCCTGCAACAACAAAATAGTGGACACAGTTTGAAAGGGGAGTCATTAACTTTCAAGGAGCTGTTAAAAAATATCAACACCAATTTAGGATAAGGTATACAAAAATACCAAATGACATAATTAGAAGGTATTCCTTCGACATAATGCATAAAAAAAGACTTGAGTAGCTGGAAATAACTGGAGTGTTCTTCGTTCAAGCCCAGCCTGCATTTATAAATAAAAAAGTGGTTTCTCAAAAGATCAGGAATTAGGATTAACTGTCTACTGTGAAAATTCTGCCAGGGTAATTGAATTCTGTAGTGACAAAGAGGAAGTACATGCACATAATTAATTAGCAATAATTCAGCATGGAAAATTGATACTTACCCTACATAACAAGGCAAAAGGTAGCATAGCTGAAAACCATTATTATTTATTAATATTTTGTATGTATTTTTCTTTCATCCAGTGTCTAATCTCTTCTTTCTTACTGAAAATATTATTCATCCCAGAATTATATGCAAAAATCCTCATTCTGCAAACATTTATGTATATGCTCTATATTATACAATTCAATTCTAAGATAAGAAAAGTTTCTAGGGACTTCAGTTCTTAAACATTTCATTTAAAAAACAGCTTAAAATAAAAAAAAAATTCCTCCTTAACAGACTGTACATTTTCATGTTAGCAGAATAAATAATAAATTGATGTGACAAGAGGTAGGGTAGGATAAGTATGGAGACTGAAATGCTGCGTTTACAACTCTAACATGTTTTGAGAAAAGTCTGATCAAAGGGATTTTATGAACAGAAATTTTCTATTTCCCTTTTGGGGTAAATTGTCTTTACTGTGCAGAGGAGTACTACTGGGAGCAGAGAATCTTGTTTTGAAATCTGTTTTCCTAGAATGAGTGCTTTACTTTTGCAGTTTCATAGCCGTTAGTCTTTTTCCAGCACTAATCATGCAAGTGATGTCATAAAAAGTAACTTTTATAAGTTTTAATCACATATATTTCAAATCTCAAATAGGCTGTTCAGACAATACGCTGTTTAGGAGACTCTATTATACCATGCAGTAGTGTGTGATGAGGAGATGCTACATTTATTTTAGGAGAGAAAGAAATCTGTATTTCATTTGTTACACTGCTAACTTCACTTTAGGTAATTGCGTTCAGCTTTATTATTGCCCAGAGCAATAACTGATTGTTAGTTATTGAAGTCTGAAATGATTTTCTCATTTCCCAGGGGAATCTGGAGATTTACATGGTGCACAGCAGTAACTAATAGATATAATCTGGTCATAATGTAGCCCTATAATGTGTTATTTACTTGTTGAGAACATGGATGTTGAACATTTTAACATTTCCTCAAGAAGTGTGGCAGATTTTACTCATGATATGTGAGCTTTAAATGTGTACTACTCTTAGTTTCACAATGGTTGAAATGTCAGCAACCATTAAAAGGTATATAAAACACTGGAGATCCCACACCTGCACTTACCCAGCTGCACTGGAACTTGGACAGATTTTATCCATGATTTCTAAAATGTACATACATGAATTAAAAATAACCTACGATAAGTAACATTTCATCAACAACAGATACTCATTTAGTCTGACTTGGAATATTCTTATTGTATGAAGATAATTACACCAGGACAGGGAAAGGCTTTTATGGAGCAGAGCTTGCTTTTCTTGCTCTCCTCTGAATTGTTTCGATCTATTTCAGTACCAGTGTATACGTAACCCTGAATATTTTTGGTAGCTGTGTGCCTGGTTTTATGACTGTCCTGTGCCATTCTGTAGTCAAAGGACATTAAGGGTGTGCAGTCAGAAGCAAGATGTCCCTGGCTGTATTCTGGAAGTAGCAGACATTTTAAAGATGGGATTAAGTTGCCTGAACACAGGCATCTAATGCCATTTTGCATGCTGTGGTGTATTAAGAGCCTCCCCGCAGGACTGATAGAGCCCACAGGATATTTTGGCCTTCTGAAGCAGCCAGGTGAAATACCTTAGGGCACGTCAGGTGCCTTGTGACACTCCTTTTTAGTCAAAAAAAACTATACCCTTCTGAAAGTCTGCCGCATTTATTCAGTGCCCAGCAGAAGGGACCCCAACCTGACTGTGACCTTCTTTAAGTTAGTAAAATAAACCTTAAATAACAATCACTTCCAACTCAGCAGTTTTGTGGTACAGATGTCTGCCTTTGAAGCCGCATTCAGAAATAGGGTCTTAGAGAAAGAAGAAAGAAACTGTTCTGTAAACTTGGGTTCATACTGGCTTACTTAGCTGAAATAGTCCATTTTGAGGTTACAGTAAAATGAACTGTTAACATTAGATAAACAAACCAATAATATGTGGTAAATTGATCTTAGCCTTATAATGTATACTGACAATGCAGGGATGTTATGCATGATACTCAAGTAGATAAAATACCAACGGCTGATTGTATAATAGTGCTAAACATGTTTTATTAAAGTAGGTTCTCCTTTTCATCAAATATGAATGTTTTATGAAGGTTTCAAACTATTCCTCTTGGAAACATTAAGGAATCTGTTCTTCTCTCAGTCCCCAGGGGATTTGTGACTGTTATTCACATTAAACCAATGAGACATAAATACCTGGTGCATCAAGAGGCAACCAGGCTCTTAGTCCATAGCATCTTCATCATCCTTTCTGCACAGTCTCCACCTCTTCCCAAGCTGCTGCTTCTTCCATTCCTAGTGCTCATTTCCTCATTACGTGGCAGCATCTTCTTTAGTGTGGAAGATTGCTCAAGGAAAATCCTTCTCCTTGACTAATCATCCTGTGTTTCATTCTTCTTCACTAGAGACAGACCCTATACCACACAGCTAAGATCTGGATGCCATTTTAAAGTTTTATTTGGATCCTTATGAGTTGGGGGGGGAAACAGAGCCATTTCTGCTCTCTGGATTCAGCTCCAGACTGTTTATTGTCAGGGTGGAAGATGAAAGGAAAGAGAGAAGGGAGAAAGCAGTAAAGTGAGGACTGCAGGAGAAAAGACAGAGGGGGGCAGGGGGAGTGAGAAAGGACAGGACGGGTCTGTGCTCCGATAAAAACAAAATATGCAATTAAGAGTTCAAAGCCATTCCTTGCCAAACAGCAATCAGAAAGAGCAAAATAAATTAAATGCAAACAACACCATCCTCCCTTGAAATGCCAGCCCTTCGTATTCTCCCTCCCTCACAAAACCCAGAGCAAACAGCCAGACCTGTGTCCTGGAGTTAAGTGTCCCTTTAAAGCCTGTGATAGCTTTTCCATGTGAGATGCTCAACTGGTAGTTCCCCCTCTATCTCAAAGCACGGTCCAAAAGGAAGGTGCTTCATTTGTTCGACTCTTCATATGCCAGCCTAAATTCACTGTCTTATCTGCACCTGCATACACTATAAATAAAATCACCTGAAGCAAAAAGATTTGGTTCCAGTGGATAATCTTACATATTACACCGGGATGGATCACTGCTGATAGCACGTACTAAAAATGTCACGTTTCACAATGAAGCCATACATCAGGTAATTCCTGCACTGGACCATCAGCCAAGGCCACATATATCATCACTAACAGATTATGGCTTGAAAATTTTTTTAAATATTTTTGTCAAAATTAAAATGACTCAGTCTCTCCAAATCTTGTAGTGACGTTCGTTTTCCTGTATCTTCCCTCTGATCTCCTGTGCCTCCAGTTGTGCTACGTTCTCTGTTCATTCTTTTTCCCCTCCTCAGTCACCTCCATGAATCTTTTTCCCTTCATGTTGTTCTTGCACTTGAGTATTATAGAGATGTCCTGTATTACAGAGCATTTCAAGCTTCTTAGCTTCTAGTGATAGCTGTCACTGCAGTACTTCTGCCCTTTTGCTAATCCTGGCAGCCTCAGGTTGGCCCTTTTAAATTATATCAGGGTTTTTTTTTATAGGTTTTTTTCTGATAAGTAAAAAATCTATACCAAAGTAGAAGATAAGCTTTTGAGAACTTGTCATGTGATAGCTTACCTTGGGAGTTTACTTTCTCTAATTGCCATCCTCCTACAATTTCTGCTATAGCCACACATATGTGCATCTGGCTAGTTCAGGACAGCAGCTCTCAGTCTTAATATCAGAATCCTCTTTTCTATACCAATTATAACTCCAGCACTCCCTTATGTGTTTGTCATAGCTCTCTGCACCCCAATATTAGACACTCTTCTGATGAGACCACTTCTGCAAGACTCATCAGCCATATGCCAGAAGAAGGAAATGAATCTGGAACAGACAATGAAAAGCTGTGGATGCTCAGGTAAATAGGAAATGTTTCATGTGGCAGTGAATTAGAAGACTTGAGTGTAGTAGAGTTTAGTGGGAGATATGCCAAGGGAATGGGAACGACTGGTAGGAAAATACTTAAACTAGATGATAATGCTAGTCAAATAACAAAACCAGTATGGTAATACTGGTAATACAATGACAAAACTTACCACAGATGATTTTTATTTGATTATTAAGATTTACAACGATTTGAGAGGAGAAGGACTGGAGTAGCTTTCAGTTGAAGTATTTGTAGCA
This sequence comes from Pterocles gutturalis, assembly GCF_000699245.1. Taxonomy (NCBI): domain Eukaryota; kingdom Metazoa; phylum Chordata; class Aves; order Pterocliformes; family Pteroclidae; genus Pterocles; species Pterocles gutturalis. Next base: position 92,680 of record NW_010108207.1, on the reverse strand, counting down.
AGAAATCCAACCCTTTTTGAGACAGATATTAGGGAGAGTGCCGTGTGTGGTGCTTATGATAACCAGGATGTTGACTTAGTGATGGAGGGGTCTTTACTGTTCCTTGCTTTTTTCCACTGACCTTGAAAACATATCTAGGAATGCTATATTCCTTTCTCGGGTGCTATATAAACAATCACCTCTGCTGTGTGGCTTTGCGTTGCTACCTTCCAGTCTATCCAAAATGCTGCTAACATTTCATCCTCTGAACACGTCTATCTGATGAAATCAAAATCATCACTTTGTATTTTAAATGTATTAGAAAAATAGACTTAATTTAGTAGTCTTTGTTATCTTCATTACTAAATAAAGTAGGGATCAAAATGCATGATCCTTGCTGATGTCCTGAAGATCTGACTCTCTAACTTGGTAAACCTAATTTTATTGAAGCCTCAACAACCTATTGGATAAATATGTCAATACCATACATATCCTTTTTGGCCTGCTACCATTTTCCTGTTTCGGACAGATTAACTCAGCAAATAAACTAAGTACACATTAACTGTATTGACTGTCAGGTGAATGACTTATCAATTATATATACCCAAGTTAGATTGCACTATCAATAAAGAAACCAAGACCTATTAAAATCAACCTTTAAAATTAACTGTTTCAATGCGTACTACCGTTTGGCATTCTCGGGCTGTGTATTAGAGCTATCAGCAATTGTTGGCTCCTTCATTTCCAGAAGATACTTCATTACAAAAAGTGCTTTCTTTTGGAGGCAATGGAAGTTTCCAACATACTGCTGGACATCAAAGGCTGGCAAGCACTTCTTCAGCCGCTGAACCAACTTGTGAACCTAGAAGGTAAAAGCTCCTTCTTCTACTGATCTCAGTTTGCAGCTTATGATACTAGAAATTTTTGCTGATATTTTAATTTCTCTGAAATTGTTCTAATATCTCCTTACATCCCGTGCCCACACCTTTCTTCTTCCTTTCTGAACAAAAGAAAATAAATATTCAAATAGTTCGTTGTTTATCTGCCCATGCAAAGGACTCAACTTCCATTCAAACCATACCTAGACCTCTTCAAGGTTTGCACTGAAGTATGACTATGTGTTTCTTAACATATTCTGTAAGGACACCTAAGGTCAAGGCCTTTACAAGAATGGTAATAAAAATTGCCCTAGACCTTGAGGCACAAATTCTTACACCATATCTCTTCACTCCCTAAAAGGGCATGTGATAGCAGAATTGCCACTGATTTATCAAGGAATAAGGCAACAAAGCCTTTGGTATTATTTATATTATCTTCCATTACACTATTCAGGAAAACAAGATATTTTTGAAAGAATAGAACCACATTTTGGGTGATGGCAGGGAAGCCACTGCAGTATTCTTGCAATGTTTTGCAGATTAGTAAGCTTTATTAGCAATTATTCAGCAAGGTGAGAGCCATCACCACAGAATACAAATGCTTTCAGAGAGGAAACATCACGGTCTCTGGGTACATGTACAGATATTCTGAACCATAACACCCAATCGTACATAGGCTATTGCAGTCTTCCTCTCGTATTTTACATGTTAGGTTGCCACTGATTGTTTACAGCAAAAGATTGCAGTTCTTCTGACTGTATCATTTTTAATTGACCAATTTATTAATAAAGCTGAACTACACAAAAATGTTCTTTTTCTAGGCTTTGGGGGATTATTAAATGACCTTGTTGACTCCCAGAGGATAAAAAAAACCCAATGATTTGCAGTTGAAGTGAGAATTTTTCCCTGCTGAAAATTGCCTGTTGTTTTTATTATTGTAAGAACTGGTCCACTGAACTTAGCACAGCCTCTGAGGTCTCAGTGAGAATCCTATGATTAATGAGGTAGCCATTAATGTCAGTAGATTGAACAACTGAAATCTGATTATATTAAAGTGCTTCCCAAACATTAGGGTCACATTAACAGTTTATTGAAACAAGCTGATAAAATTTAAAATGGTCATCTAATTCCCTAGGGTTCCTAATTGTTGCATGATAAATCGCTCTGTAGAGAAATCTATTACAATGTTCCAAATGAGAAAATGTAATTTACTGTACCATTAGTGGGGTGTTTGAAGCACATCAGTTCTTTTGTGGAGGAGTTTTGCCAGAATAAGACAAAACTCTGTATATGGAGATTTTTTTTTCCTTTAGGTCAAGATAATGCTCATGCCTTCAGCTGCCTAAATTATGTAAGAAAAATGAGGCATCTCATGGAAACAAATCATCTGACAGTGACTTGCAAGTCTATTACTACAGGTCCAGCGCAACTAAGCATTTATCTATGTTTATGATGTTACTCTACTCCAAAGCAAATTTTTGCAGAGATTACAAAGTTTTCATTACTCAGTTATGGTGGCTTCTTAGAGGGAAAGAAACACCTGAAAATTCACACATTTCTGGTTTCAGAACCTCAGATGTTGAACACAGAGGACCTAAGTTACTAAAATCATTGTCTGCAGGATCAGGGTCTGTCTTCATAACTTTTTCTTCTTTTGGTGTCAAAAATTCCCACATGCTCACCTGTATCCATGTCTTTGTTTTCCCCATTTTATTCATTGTATAATTTTATTACTCTCATTGTGCACTTAGGCAGAATTCAACCTCCAGTCATTAATATATGTATTTCATTTTGTGTGTGTAAATAATGTGGTTCTAATACTTAATAGTTTATAAAATTTACTTCTATGTTCAGGGCCAAAGCTGGTAATTGCTATTGTGTTTCGATGTTTCCCAGATTCATAGAAAACTAAAAGAGGCATTACAGGTAGAAAGGCCTTTCACAATCACAGCTGACAAGGACAGGTAGGCAGACATCCTTTGTCTCGAAACTAGGCATCAGACAAAAAAACGAAACCAAGACATTCTAGAGACTAAAGATGTTTGCCCACAGAACAGTGGAAAAAAGTTGCTGAAGGACTAGAGACCCACTGTTAGCTTAAGAACCCTTATTTTTCTCCAGTCACAGTGGAGTAGAAATAGCACATGGTAAGGGACAACATTTCTGTGATGGAGGGGTAACAAGCGGCTGAGTGATGAGCATCTCATCATGCACTGATTCAGTCTCATTTGGGGGTAACCCCAGCCAGGCAGTCACAATTACCATGCCGTTAACTTGCAGCAAGAATGAAAAATGGATTTAGTTCTCACCAAAATTATTATTAGAGGAAAAAAATATTCAGCTTCCCTCTTCCTCCTTTTCATGAACAGAGTGCTAAAATATTGTAAAGATGAGTAATTGAATGGGATAAAATGCTGACACTTAATACCTGGCATCCTACCAATAAGTACCTGAGTTTTTTTGTAATGTCTTTCTATCTGTGACAAAATTTTATTCACATTGCGTATGAAGAGGAAATTTATACATGTTCCACGTTAAAAAAAAACAGGTGCAGGATGTGGAGTTATTAGTACTGCTTTCAGCCCGGTAGCATCTGGGAACCTCAGCTGCCCAGCAGAGTTCTGTGTACGAGGAGATGCATGAGCACGGGACAAAATGGTGTGTTTCAGTAAGTTCCAGAGGATAAAAGAAAATATGGCAGATGGATGTAAGGAAGTTAAAGAGAATGTTAAACAGAAGTCTCAGCATTGTTTGCTCTAGGTTTCACAGAAAAAGAGAATTCTAGGCTGGCTGTGGGGAGAATAATAAGGTGCAGCTTTGTGAAAATTTGCTGTTCCCACAAAAAATACATCTGGAAGAGGAATTGCTGCCACTGCTTCTGTTTTGTACAGTGCCTCAGTGGTCAGAATAGCCTCGTGGGAAACTCAAGTGCAATTTACCAGCCTTAGTGGTGTGGAAGTCGGGTTGAAGAGGATTCAAAGTAATTTTTGAACAGAAAAAACTCTAGATTTTCAAAATGGAAGAGGCAAAAAAAGAAATACAGTGGCAATTGAAGGGCAGTCGTTTTTAAGATGGGAAAAAATTGTTTTTGTAGTAAGAGGAAGGAGCAAGATGACATTAAACAAAAGCAGAGAGTAAGAGAATGGCCCTCAAGTCACGGTCTTGAGAGGGCTCAGGAGAGATCAGGCAGCAGACTTAAAACAAAATACATATTTAAGCTGTGGAACTCATTGCTACAAGATAATGTGGAAATAAAAAGTCTTTTTTTTTTTTTTTTTTTTTTCCAAAAAGAGATTAGACTTCCATGTAAGATAGGTTCATTAGTACCTATTAAAAGTGACTGACTCAAAGGAACCTTTGGCTTAAGAAGTCACTAAACAAGGGTGGGGTTTTTTTTTCTTTTCCTTACCGCCTGTTTTTTACTTTGCTTTCAGATATAAGGCACTAAGTCCTGAACAAAAAGAATCACTAAAGATGATGAACATACCAGTCTTTATATGATGCTGGTGAAAATAACAGACCTTCATGAGTGCCTTTGAAAACACTGAAATGGTTCTACTTCATCTTTCTGAGAGACTGAAGCCTGCCCAGACTTTTGAGTACAAAGCACGGTTCCTTTTTAACCTCTTGTATATTCCCATGGCCTGATGGGGTTTGGGGACCCAGCTGCCTTTCCCCAGTCACTAAGACCAGGGGTCAAACTGCATGAAATCCACACCACTACTTTAGATCTGCTTTCTCTTCCCTAGGCTGGGCAGCTCTTAGTTGTCATTTCCATTCATTTTTGGTCCTCGTGTTGACATTGTTCTTTTCATTTGTTTGATTATCTGTCCAGATTGCAAAATGGGCAAGGGGAAGAAAGAAGAGTTGCAGGCACTAAATTTTGCTATGGAATACTTGTTAGAATAATGCACTTCTTTGGGTTTTTTTTTTTTTCCTTGAGATGAAGAGATGGGATGGAAGGTGAAAGAAAATGTATCGAGGACTGGTGAAGAACTTCATCTGAGGAAGGAGTAAGCAAAGAGCAGCCAAGGAAAGGAGGCAAATCAAGGGATGTGAATCAGCATGTTTCTGGTTTAGGTTTAGCTGTGACTGAAGTCATTCCAGTGTAGTTCTGGTTCAGGTCAACATAAATTTATTGTTCTGTTTGGTAAGCCCAGAATAGTTTGGGTGAGTTTGGAAAATTAGTGACAGAAAAATACCCTTGTGCGTACTCTCTTGTCTTCTCAATTCTGACACATGGGATGGAGGATTTGGAAAGAAGCAGAACAGCACAACATGTGAAGATCATCTGATGCCATCACCATAACACTGAGAGTGGGGAAGAGAGAATGGAGAAGGTTAGAGTCTTCACTGAGTGTCAATTTAGCAAACAGGAGGGCTTTTTGGGGGGTCCAAATTTGCCTGATGCCTATACATGAAGTAATGCAGCATAAATTCAGACACACCATAGGACTTGAAGAAATTTCTGTCTTACTGAAAACAAAGTTGAAGGCACACACTGAGGCCCCAGCTGGGTGGTCCACCTACAGTGTAGCTGCAGGATCCTCCACCAGTTTGTCCTCTGATGGTGTGTGCCTGGGACTGGTACCTTGTCCAAACCTCCTTGTCACTGAAGTCAGAAATATGGACTTACAGTGTTGGAGCCATACAAGGTCCCAGCAAATCAAACACCTGTCCTTCCTTCTTCATGTCATACCAGTTGGTAATGTGGACCTAGCCCTAGTGTCCTCTCCTTTCTTGTCTTTGTAAATCCACATCAGTCAAAACACAACATAAAGGAAGAAAAAAACGTATCAATGAAATATGCAAGTAGGAGTGCTGATCCCAAGCAGCCACCAATGGAAGTAACAGCACACAGCTCTCTGCCTCGAGGACAGCCACCACCACCATCATCTCTGACCAATTTTTTCTCCTGTGTAGAGCGAGCAAGAAGTGGGAAGAGGGGGCAAAAGGGCTGAGGAGCTGCCCCATGAAGCACAAACATAGGGTTTTGTCATGCTAGGTTGTCATGCTGCTTACCTAAAAAGGCCTGCCCCTCACCCCTAAGGGACACCACTGGGACTTGCATTATACTCACTGCATTGCTGAGCATCCTGAGGAACTGGTAAGAAATAAATGAGAAAATAGAGTAATAACAAACTAATAAATTAGCAGACTGTTTCCCTGACAGTGACTGATCTTGTAAACTGTGTGATGTTAATTCACTGCAAAGCTGTTGGTTTGGGAGGCACAGAACTATATCACACACACTTTTTCTCTCCCCTTTTTTATTCTTTAGGAGTTGGCTGACTTTGAATTGAAGACCGCAGGGTCACAGTGGCTGTGGGTGTGCCGTCACAGTGGCTGTGGGTGTGCCCCCACAGAGTTTTTTTAAATACACTATTTTACTGGGTAAAGGTTCTTCAGATGTAACTTGTCTGTCAATTTTTCTCTAATTATTATTATTACTGCAATCTATGAATGATATCTCTGAATTTCTGTGGATCTACAATAACTATGGATTTCTAGGTTTTGGCATTAGAAATGTGAATCTTGCCCAATGTGCAATTCAGCTCCTCTGAAGCTGCTGAAGGCTTCCATGCTGGTTTGCAGGGACTGCTTGCACACAACACTTTGCAAATTAGCCCTTTGAATGGTTGGCAGTAGGGTTTTTTTGTGATGCCCTTTGTGTAAAATTGCCTTCTTGGTTTTGGTAAAACCCAACTGAAGTCAATAGAACTACTGCAGAGATGAATTTGGACCTTTGTATTTTGTTTATTCTAAAAAAGAAAAATGAAAATAAATGGCCTTTATGGAATAAGAAAACATACATAGTATTTACCTGAAAGCTCTCAAAAGCTTTTTCATAAATACATGTTGTATTTCCATTCATGTAAATGTGTATTTGTATTTTTACAAAAAACCTACTTATTAGCACAGTTAAATAAGTGTTTTGGATGTGCAGTATAAGTTTCTTAGCTCAAGAATGATTTACCTTATTGGCTACAATGACTACCAGGATAAACACGTATTTTGCTCTAGCTAAAAATGCATATTATTAATATTTTTATAATAGTTTACATTTATATAGTGCCTTTCATCCCAAATACCATAGGGCATTATGTATGTGAATAATCCCATTGAACTGGTGTGAATAGTTCATTGAAACCGATGGGACTATTCACACAAGCAAGACTATTCACGTGAATTAGAGCTATAGAGTCTGGTCCTCGTTCTATAATGTATTTTTTCTCCACAAGACTGACTCTTGCTGTACATGTTAGTTTTAAATAAATTAATTGGAGAGGAGATTAAATTGCAAATACTGCTCCTTTCAATATATTTTCAGAAATTCACATTTATGAATAAGGGTAGAAGGCCAAATAATTTTATATCTCTCTCTCTCAAGGGTGTATTAACATGATAGTTTAGTGCTGATTTAAAATAAAGATATCTTTTGCTATTGGCTCATCCCAAAACAACTTACTACAAATAAGGGGCTTAACCCTAGAAATTTTTACTTAAGGAAGCAGGTTTTAATCATGTTAAGAATCTCATTTCATTCAGTGGGATTATGCACAAGTTATGATTCCAGGATCAAGACTAAGGCCAGATAAACCAGTGGCTAATACAATGGATTGCTTTTTGGTCATAAACATTTACACAGAAACAGCTACTTGGGGAATCATATTTGGGTGACAAAGACTTCTCAATGTTACTTTTAATATCTATGTGCTATAGATGCTCAGGAGGCAAACTTTTTGCAAGATTCAGGGTATGTTATTTTTTATTTTACCAGCTCTAACTCAACAACCAAGACTCAGCCTGTTCCTGGCTGACCATCCCGGAGCAGGGCAAGTTCTGAAACCGCAATCTCAGAGCAGACGTAAGAGCCTGAGTATCTGAGAGACAGAGACAACCCTGAGAGAGGGGTGACCTGGAGGGAGACAACCTGGAGCAAGAGACCACCTAGAGAAAGCTGACCCAGAAAGCGAGAGTACTTCTGGACAGATTCTCATCTATACTGGGCATGACATGCATGGTATGGACTATGCCGTTGTCCGATTTGGGTCTCAATCCTAAACTTAAGATCGAATCCAAGGCTAGTAATTGGGACTGTGCTCTCTCCCAGCTTCTCCTGCCCCTGCAGACACTGGCACAGCAGAGAAGCTGAAAAGTCCTTGACTGTCCTGGCAGCAACTGTAAACATCAGCATGTTATCAACCTTCTCCTCAGCACAAATCCCAAACACAGCTTCTTACTAGCTACTATGAAGAAAGTTGACTCTGTCTGAAACCAGGACATCCTTGCACACAGAGGTAGGAGTGGTGGTATTCAGGAGAAAAAGGCAACGTAAGGGTTGTGATGGCTCTTGAGAGGCTCTTATCCACTCCTCTGTATGTGGGACAGTCAGGGTTAAAAAAGAATTTAAGACACTGTCTGTTAAAGTGGGAACATCAAAAAAGAGATGCAGCATGGTGGCTGATAGCACAATGGCTGAAGGAGTCATTGGTGATGCAAGAAACCTCCCTTCAAGTCCTCATAATGCTTGATTTGGAGTATTGACTCCCATTTTTGTGACTCTCATATGAGGTCCTTGCACACTGGCTGAGGGAGCAATCCTCTTGCTTTTCTTATTTGCCTTTATGGTGCAATGCAAAGCAAAAGATCTCCCACACGAGACACTAGAGGAGACACCCCATAGGAGAGCACACCCTGGCAGATGGGGAACTCCCTTGCAGATGTATGAGACCAGGGTTTATGTTTTTCCTCTAAAGCAGGCAGAGTGGTGATGAGAAAAAAGAGGAAATCCACGTTCACCTACCAGTTCAGTTAAACTGAGCATATCACTCAGCTAGACCCTAATGTCTTGAGTCATGTCCAGTCAGGAGGCAGGTCTGGGAATGAGCTTAGATGAAGGTTTGCAGGAATGATCCATGTGGGCTTGCTGATCTCCAGATTACCCAGGGGTTAGGCACACGACAGGTCAGGAAGGTTTCCTTGGACTGTCACATTGACAGACATATTGGCAATTCCTTGGTGTCTAAGGAAACGTAGGCACCTGGGATTTAGGTGCTTTTGAGGACCTCAGTTTTTCTTACTATTGAAGTTGAAGTACTTCAAGTGGCTGAGCAATGCCTGAGTCTCTTTGCAGATTAGACCTAAATTGTTAGAGAAAGTGTAATTTGTTCAATATATATATTATATTCCATGGGAAGTTTCCTAAGCCCTGACCTAGAAGTTATATTACACTGAGGAAAGGTCACAGCCATAGGAGGAATATGAGGACAAAAATTCACGTTTCAGTTTTTTATCCATTATATGGGGTTGTTTATTCATTCTGAATATCTCATGGCCAAAAAAAAGGCCTTACTCTCTCTCAAAAAGCAAATATCCCCTCAAGGGCATTTAAGAATCTCTGAAGGTCTCATATGAAAACATGGCAAAGGATTTTTCATCAAAATTTTTAAGAAAGCATATTTAATACTTTGTTTTCTTAAGTTTTTATTTCAAATACTTCAGATTCACTATGCTTTTAATACTAATGTCATACTTAAAATAAATCACAATGTATACTTCCTGTGATCTTTTCAGAACGCAATAAAACAGATTGTTTTTAATGGCTGTTCCAGCAATGAAAAATATCTGTGTTAGGTGGAAACAACAAATTGATGCTTTTTCAATTCCTTTTAATGGCATGAGGATCTTTGCAACATGCTGTGAAAAATATTCTCTTAATGATAGGCCTGTGGCACAACTTAAGGAGTCATCAAGAAATAAATGCTCTGCTGTCTGGCTGGCAGCTTGGTGTCCCTTAATTGAAGTATTATAAGATTCTGTGCAGAGTAAAGCCTCCAGGGTTTTGTAGCTAAATGGCACGGACACCTCTGATGAGACATGCAGATGAAGATGTGTCAATACAATCTTCACCAATTTGCTGTAATAGCAGAGACTGATTAATTTTATAACCACGGGTGCTTCTATTAGCTAACCTAAGGAATGATTTAGACTTTATTAAGCGACTTATTTCTATATTTTTCGAGAGACTTCTACAACATAGTTTTTCTTCAAGTGCTAGACAGCAACACTTTTTCTAATAAGGATTCTAAATGTATTGTTGAAGGGTGGATCATGAGCGTGACTCAGTTACGTGCAGCTGAGTGGGGGCGAATCTTTGTGACTTGGCAAATCAACTGTACTTAGGTTGGTGTTTCTCAAAAAATAAAGTGTCTTGATATCCTATGCAACTCAGATGGCAGCTCCTTTATACATTTTTAATGTATGAAAAGGGAAATTGAAGAAACTAAATCATAAATATGTGGCTCTATATTTTTATATTTTTTTACTGGACTATAAAACTCTTAATATTTTACTAATTTCTTACGGACATCTAATACGATTTCATTACCCATAATCAACCAACACTTTATATGTTAGGCTTTCTTCTACAAAATATGAATTACCACATGGACAATGCATTTCATGATTGCTCTGCACAATGCTGGCTATGCAGTCATGCTGCGCTTTCTCCCAGGAATTAGGAACCCAAAATGACTCTTGTACATTCTGGACACAGCAGACAGTTAGGAAAATGGTCTTTCTTGTCTGTATGGAAAAAACACGAATTGATCGCTGTAATCAGATTCCTCACCCGTCAAGCAGGAAGACTGATGGCCATGTTTTTTCCATCGCAGATGCCAGCATGCCTCCCACTGCGGAAACCGTACGTCCCGCGTTGTGCCCTACTGCTGCCTCCTGACATGGGACTGCATCCTTATTGCTGAAGGAGAATGTTTTGCCATTCAGTGGAGACAAGCTTTGCTCCTTATGAATATGAAAGTCTTACTTACCAAGAATACTGGAAACATACTGACCTTGTCTTTTTATTTTTCTGATATGTGCATTTTTTTTCTTTTTTCTTTTTTCTTTTTTTTTTTTCCCACTAGCCAGCTCTCATACAAACTAAGAATATGCTGTTCACAAAAGCCAAGTCCACACATCACAACTTATAGCCATCAGCACAGCTATGGAGCAAACCACTTCCAGACCATGGGTCAAAGCTTCACTCATACACAAATGGCAGAGAAAGCAGTTACTCTTTACTCATCATGGTCACAGGATCTGGACACAGTATAATCCAGTCTTGTGCCTGTGTATTCACAGTATGATTGGACACTTACTGCCTGAACTCATCTGTTACAAGGTAGGAGAGCTGCACATACAATCTGAGGTTCATATTTTTCCCCCACCAGCAGAAATGTGAATGTGGGAGGGTGTTTCTTTGGATACGGGTTTTTTCCTCCCTTCCTCTCTCCCCTACTGGTTTTGTGTTTTGATTTTTGTGTGTGTGTGATTCACCATTTTTATATATTCAGTTCTCAACTGTGGCTGAATTCATCAACATATTTCAACATTTGTTTATTTGAAAATAGTTCTCATTACTTTTTTCATAGTTTCTTCTCCTTGACCAGCTTATAAAATTATGAAACAGTAATAAATAATTCCTCACTAGTGAACAACAAATTTCACTTGTTCTTATTCGTATGTACAGATCACTTTAATAGCATGAATCTCCAGAATCACAGTACATTAGTACTTCATTGTTGCAGGCACTTGAAAGTTCAGCCTACAATATTTATGGGAACCTCTACTTTTTTACTTGCCTGAGATCTTCTGAAGGTCAAATTATTTCTAACTTTGTCTCCTGTAGCCTCCATACATGTTTTTTCATGTATCTGGTGCTAGCCACGTGTGAGCGGTGTCTGATCTAAGATGGCAGATCCAAATGCTTGTCACTGCAGACATGTTCAAAGAAATCATTCTCCAAAGGTTTGTGGGAGCCAAAGGCAACTTGCTTGTGAAGAACAGAAACAGCGTCCCTTTGGAATTCAAGTGAACATTGGTGATCACTTTTTATCGTACTTGTTTTGCTTTTTTTCTCTTTCCCAGATCTGTAGGCTTCGCTTTCCCCCCTCTCCTAACTAGGCTTAATATCATCCCCAAAATTTCAGAGTTACAGGTCAGAACTGGAGCATCATGTGGAATCTGGCTGCTTTATGGCTAGCAGGGGCATGCCAGCTATATCTAGACTGCTTCTGTCAGTATTTCAGGCTTGTTCTTCCTGCAAAGATGAAGAATGGTGCTGCTGATTCAGGTTACATTGTTAAAGTGAGTACGAACCTGCTCTGATGCCTACATTTCTCACTGAATGCTGCTGTGGCACATCCATGATATCCTACCTACCAATTAGTTTTGCCTTTGAGACCTTCATGGGGAAATGAGATTGAGGCTGCTGAGAAAAGGTTTTGTGGCATTTCCTGAAGATCCATTCCCTTGTGCATGAATTGAGAGCACGCAGACGTGGTTGAGAAATGTCTTTTAAAAGTATATCTGTATATGTGTATATTTACACTTTAATCACCAAGAAATACACCTTAAGAAAAGAATTATGTATGGGTAGATCACTTTCAGAATGAAAACACAGGCTACTTCAGCTTTTACATGTAATTCAAGCAGTGCCCCTCGCACCCTGCCCTCTCCATCTTCATGCAGAGACAGGAAGGTGAGCTAAGCTCAGATAGGCTGTAGGCACCATCCTACCCTGTCCAACAAGGCTCCCTAACCCTTGAATCGATGCTGCACCTAACACTGATTGAGTCACTAAGCACTATTGATTTCAGCTTTCTAGAGAAGCTATTCATACAGCCTACAGTGTATAAAAGAGCTTCTATTCTCCTTGAAAATGATTTCATATAAATAACTAAAATAAATGTCAGTGGGAGATCTGTGAACTTATTAAGAAGAGGTAGACCTCTTGATGTGTTGCACATAGACTCAATGTGTATGCATACAGATTTAAATGATACATGTATTTGCAGTCCAGGTCTGGCACAGAAGCAGAATGGACCTCAGAGGGAGTGCAAATATACCAGATAAATTACATAATGTGCATCTGCATAGGGAAACCCGGAGCACAGGCGCGCTGTGTTGATTAATCCTACCCCAGAGGCTCCTAAATGTTGGAGAATGCATGCTCATAAATACAGACTGCGTCCCCTGGTCACACAGGCAGTCCCTGGAGAGCCGTTTGCACCCACCTTGGCGAGGTGTTTTTGTGTCTCCAAGGGTGACCAGAGCAGGGGGGGGAAGAGTGACCAGAAGGGGAAGAAATTCTGCCTTACAGCCAGAAAGCACTGACTTGGGTCTGTCCAGCTTGTCATCTTCATGGATGTGCTGCTTTCTTTGCACATTTAATTTGGTCGCAGATTCCTAACAATCCAAGTGGGTTTCCAGTGCACTCAGACGGTTTTTTACCCCTCTGCTCCCTCCTCCCTGAAGCATGAAGGTAAGCACGCTGGCCAGTGCCAGGAAGGAGGGACCCTGCGCCTTCCCCAGTTCCCATCTCTGGCCGCCTTGGGAAGAGGATGGCGGTGGCCATGCAGCGCCTGCTCTGTGCCCACATGGGCCAGGAGCAAACAAAGAGCTCCTGCTTTGCAAAGAAGTGGTACACTGCCCTGGATTTTTCCCAGGATCTTCCAGTCTTTAAATAGTCTTGTTTGGTTATACTTTCTGGAGGTGTGGAAAATACAATACCACACCAGATCCGGGCATCACATGTTAACTCCAATTCATAGTCTGCTGCAGGCAGTAAAAATCTCTCTGTCACCTCTGATAGACTCTGGATCAGGCAGATATTGAGGCTTTAACAAAATCCAAAACTCTACATACATGTGCTCGCACACACATAGTGTTCATACAGTATATACATCTGTGCATTGCTTTAAATTTTCATACCAATATAGCATAACGCTGAATTATAAAGTGGGCCTATTGCTCTGTTAGCTTTTCAAAAATAATAATAAAAAAAAATCTTCCCTAAAAATGGCAGGATTTTTTATGTAACATGTTCTTAAGGCATGACAGCCATCGAAAGAGCTATTTCGTATGTTACATGGTTTAATAAAAATAACTTGTCTGGCAATGTCTGAAAGCTTTTGCAGCTGCAAGGGGTACTTCTTGGAAATAAATTTGTGTTTACACAGGTGCAGCCATATTTAACAAAATTTTTATATGCAATGCAAACAGCTGCCTGTCTGTTTTCTTTGGCAGAGCTCTTTCCAACTGAAACAATTTGTATCAAAGGTATCTCTCTGTGATACCTATATAAACAACAGAAAAAATTCCTGTGAAAGGAAAATGTTTTCAATAATGTTTCTTTTAGATAAACTGGAAAGCAGAAGCAGCCTGATTAGAGAAGCCTGGCCCTTCATGTAGAATTTTACATTTGAGAAGACCTCAGGAATCCACCACAGAAGTGTTAAGCACTATGTAGGATAACTCAGAGGATTTTATCAAGATACAGTCAAGCTGACGGATCCCCTGATCAGTAAAAGATGCTTGGCAAATTGGATATTTTCTTTAGCAGCACCACCGTAGATATTAAGGTACCCTATATTATTCAAGTTTTGCCATATTTTTGTATAGAATGAAGTCTTTGCCAAAATATTTAGCCTTAAGTCAATTACCATTTTCTGGCTATACTATAAATATTTTGTTATATTTTTTTCTGTTGTATGAAATTCTGGTTCTTTCAGAAAACTATAATTTACAAAAGCCTTAGAAACCCCTCGGTTTTCCAATACTTAGCAAATATTGGTGCTTTTGAAAAGCTGCCCTATCACCAGCTTGCTTTCTTTCAGTAAAAATTTGGTAGATTAAATGAAAAGCCCGTGGATTTTAAATCGCAACCTGGAGTCTGGGTTTCATAGACACCTTCCTCAATCTTCCCTGTTCCCAATCAAATCAGCAAATAGGAAAGAAAGTTTTCTCCACTTAATTCATCCTGATGTTCATAGTTCCTTCCACTATTTTTTTTCATGTACAAAGGTTTTCTCTGCTTCATTTGCAGTGAAAAAAGTTAGTGTTAATATTTACTGCTATTGATTCAACATGTGATAAGAGATTATTGTACACATACAAAAAATACAGCACTGATGTTAAATATCCATTTAATTATTTTAGCATTGATGTGGAATAATTTTCTGTCCACAGAGGAAGAGCGAACTCTCCAACAACATTATCTTCTCATGAATTTTTTTTTCCTTTCTTCTGTAATCATGAAGTAAAGCATGTGATATATCTGATCTGTCCCTTTATTCCATCAGAGAGTGAAGTGGAGGAGGTAACAATGCTTTTTGCATTCTCACTACAACCACCTGTCTGGCTAAAGATTTTAATAAATTATATATTTGTATAACTCCACTGACTTCAACAGAGGATCCAGTGGGCTTTGTGCTCTGCTTGCATTTGTGTGGAGCTGACACAGCTCCTGAGTGCGCAGAATGACAAATCTGCCCTTTGTTTGTTAGCATCGCTGCAGTGCTGTGGACAGCCTTCCACAAAACACAGTTTTCTGTGCCTGCATCATGGGGACTGGTTGCATCCTCCCCTAGGCAGGGCACTGGAAGCACATTTTAAGTGAGATGGGTTGTGTGTTCTTCCCCTGTGGATTTCCCCTCAGTATAAACAGAGTCCAATAAGTCACCTTTTCCATGATCACACATCTCCAAAAGATGTATTTACATATGTGTCCTATGTCCCTATATAGAATGAGGCAGTGCATTACTGCTGGTTGGAGTTATGGCCACAGAAAAAGGTTCTGTGACTGTACGTTCTCCACACTTCCTGAATTGTTCTAGCCTCCTGTTTGAACTTCAGTCTGATGAGAGCTGAGAACACAAAAGACATGTTAGAGAGAGTTGTGCTCCATGTGTAAAGGCTGTGTTATGCTTATATGGCTGCATTAGCTGTGAGAAGCAGTTAGAAAATGAAAATTCCTTGTGGGTTTTCAGCTTCTCTCTCCCATCTAAATAGCATTTAAAGCATCTACAGTTTACTTGTTTGTCTCTAAGTTTAAGAGACATGCTTGTGTCATCAGGCATGCCTGCACATTTGGTAATTGTGTAAGCTTTGCGGTTTCAGTAGGAATAGATTTACTGAGTGAATGAGGACTCCACATACCCCTTAAGCTCTTAAATTTTCATACTGAAAGATTTCTCTCCAGTGCTTTTAGCTAAACTGGACCGTAGGCTAAATTAGGAACACTACTCACTGACAACCAGGGAGTCGGAAAATCCAGTACGTAAGTTGGCGATAACAATCTTTTTCCTAATAAGTGAACAATTAGATAAAAGAGGGTATTATGTTCAAGTGAAATTAAAAACATTAATAAAAAAGAGACGGAGAAAATTTCACCTTGATGGAGAAGATTTATTTACACATTAACTGAGGACCGTGTGCTCAAGAGCAATGATCTCACCAGACGTTACAACAGAAACAGACCTGGGCCTGGGGCAGCTAACCAGAAGTGTTGAAAATGGCACTCCTTTATTTCAGTAAGTACTAACCAGTGTTTCTTAGCACTGCTGGAGACACTTTCTTTTAAGCAAGTTGCCTGACTGACTGCTGGGCCATGACACCTTTATAAACAACTCATTCTAGTATCTCAGTCAGATCCTAGCTTGCTTTCCACCAAAATTCACTGTTAAAATGCATGGCCACTACCTCTCTGTTCAACCTCAGAGTAAAAAATATTTACAGGAACATGTAATGGTATAAAGTCTATGAAAATTTTAAGAACCGCCCAGACAAACAGGCGCTTTACAGAAGTAATATTTTATTATTTGGATAAGTAATCTCTTCATTTAAATTGCTTTAAATATACTTTATCTAAACCACTCTTAGAAGACTTGTGTTCTTTCTAACATGGGCTGTTCTTTCAACATGCCCTCTTCACATGATACAGCCCAGGTTTGGGTAGGGGCCCTAAACGATGAACTAAAATGCTACAGAAACTGGATCCTTAGTCTTGGATCTGACTAGGAGGAAGAACAAAGAAGCTGAAGATGTACTTTAAAAGTACAGCCAAGCTCTTGTTTAAGTCGTGCAAAGTCACTGAGAAAATCTTCTCTTTGACATAGATATGTCTGATGAAGACTTACTACTGGGATCCCTAGGGCAACCACCATGAAAAAAAAGAACAAGACTTGTAGTCAGTACTCACTACAAGCTCAGCAAGGTGGAGATAATAGGGAGAGACATTAAATCAGGCACTAATATTATAAAGATGATACTAAGAGCTATCTCAAACCTATCAGATAACTATGTTAAAGATTAATATGAACACAACTATGAAGCTTAACTGCGTTCTTTGTTATAAACTGTATCTTGAGTTATGTCTCCAGAGCAAAGACCTGTACTGCCCTGTAGCGGGCGACTGATGAGGAGGCCTTATTTGTTCCTTTATCGTTAGCTTATAAATCACCCTTCTTCCCTTTCATGCTTTCCTCTTACTTCCTCTCCTTGAAGGTCCAACATTAATTTAGGTTATGCTGCTGTGTGACTGCCCTGAGAAACTTCGTGTATGTCTGTGCATTAGCACCTAGGTTGGACATGCCTGGCTGGATGATGCCTGGGGCAGGCAATTCCTTTACAGGTAGATGGTTCATCCTGCTCCGGTCTGATGTGGTCAATAATAGTGTCATTCATTGACAAAGATGAAGTTAAATCACTGGGAATTAATCCTCCCAAGATAACATGGTGACACAGTGGTGCAAATATATTAATGCATCATTCAGACTAATCAAATACACAGTAACATTCCGTTGCTTGTGACAATGGTAGCTGAAATAAATTATCATATATATACTAGGAAAGAAAATGGGCCAAGGACTGTTTTCTAGCTTTCAAAGCAAGTGACACATCTCATATCCATATCATTAAATTTAATTCATATTTTCTCCTATTTCCCAAGAAGAAAACAAAAGTGCTCTTGTCCTACATAATCCCTACTTGGAGAAATCCTAGTCATGTTTGGTCTCCCTCAGCATACCTACATATTAGCTGCTAACTGGCATGTGCCAAAAATGGACTGGGAAGCATGCTAACAGTAAATAGCATCGACAGCTATGGCCATAATTGTGCTGTGGCCATATTTTTGCCATGACCACTCTGCTTATGCTCCTGGGACTGTGCTTCGTGGGCTCAAAGGCGTTTTGAAGGCAGTGAAATATTTTAATTTTGCTTGAGCTAAGGACTTAAGTAAATCCCAGAACTCAACCTGCTTTATAGCAAAAGTCCTTAGGTCTCAGCAGACTCCAAAAGAGTTTGATCATTTTCAGAAGAAAATATCATATCACAAAGTCAGTTGAGAAGTAATAATAAATTAAATGTTGTTATTATTAAATCTTAATTTTTTTTGTAAAGACTGACCAGGGAGATACTGTGTTTTATGTTTCTTTCTTGGCTGCCTCTCAAAAAATCGGAGGCAAAAAAATCTACTACCTTTTAATTAATAATCTCTGGATTTTTTTTTAAGGTGAGAATTAAGATTTCTATTTGGTACACGGCAACATCTCAAGTGAATGTTGGTGATTATAAAAAGATCTTTATCCTAGGACTTGAATCTGAAGTCCTGCAAAGCAAAAAACCTTTGATAGCAAGGATAAGCTGTTTGCTAAACAACATGGTTTAATTGGTCAAGTGCTTCTTGGTCATACAAAGCTCTTGAGAAATCTGCCGTGTTTGGACACCAGGAGGTGTTCAAAGCTGTTCTCCAGAGCACAGAATATATTTGGCTTTGTAATCAGCAGGTGCTGTAGTAAAAGCCAACTTTTTAAGGGGCATTTGACCGTATTTTGTCACTCTGGATGGAGTTACACAGTTAGACAGCAAACACAGCCCTCTCAGCACTCCAGTCTATTGACTGCAGGCCACAAGCCGGTAACTGCAGCTATACACCCCTATTGCCATCGTCTTTTGTTATGTAACCCAAGTTATAATAATTTTGTAGTCTCGGTCTGCCTGTGATCACCATGCCACTTCATTGTTCTGGCCTTTTCTGTTTGAAACAGATGTTTAAAAACATTTGAATAAAATATTTTAGCTTGTAGACTTCTTGTCATCATCCTGCAAATTTACAACAGTCAGCAATGTAAACATGTACTTGACAAACTCCAGCAGCTTGTAGACTTCAGAGTTCATCCACTCATTTCAGTGAGGCAGATGTTTCATTTTAATACTCTTCATACTATAGATTAGGATTATGTTTTTTCTTTCTTTTTCTTTCATTTTTTTTTTTTTTTTATTTTTTTTTGAAAAGGGAATAAACCTGACATGCTACTAATGTCATTTCACACTGCAGGCCAGATGGCGAAAAATGCAAAGGCTGCAACTCTGTTTATGTATGGGGAAAAAAGGAATTTTGTTCCTGAAAGACTTTCAGCTCAATCATTTGTTACTTTAAACTAAACACTAGATGATGAATAAAGTAGGACTATCTGAACTTCAAAAAGGTCCTTGAGATTAAGTGCTTAACAATGTAATGCATCTGGAGGAAGAGTACTACATTATTCCTGCTTGCAGCCTTGGAAAGATGATGGGAACATTTTCACTATAGTGGCTGCCTAAGAGCAGGGTGCTCTAAGACAACATTTGGCAGTTCCTTGGAACTTTCTAGAGATATAAATCATATTTCCATCACTTTTTTATTATTATTATTAACAAAAGACAGTTCTTGAGCAGGGGATTGGCTGTCTGTGCTAAAATAGCTTGTTTTATCTGTCATTTCAAAGCAACAAAATGGTATATTTACCAAGAGTTCTGTAAAATGTTTGTGAAGCAATTCAGCTTTATTCCAGTAACTGCAATTTAGACTCTGAAACTTAGAAAGAGGAATATTTTCACCTCTTCTCCCCTCCCCAGCAGTTTTATATTGATTTGTAGATTATCACAGAATTCATCTAAAAGTTGTGATTCTAAGTGATTTGTAGAGAAAGGCTGAGAAAATTCTAAATGTGCTTTGATTTGTTTATTTGTAAAGCAAATGTTCCAGAAGAGATTTCAATTTGGGGATCAAACTGTTTTGCTTTGTTTTTCCCCCAGTTCTGTAGTACAATTGTAGTGCATCTTGGATTGTTGTCTAGTTGCCTTATTCTGATGTGTGGATGGGCAGGGCAGTATTTTCCATGAAATACCATTGCCCCTCATGAACAGAAGTGGTTCTCATGCATCACTGGACACTTACGTCTGCCAGAGAAAGTCAACTCTCAGACAATGGTGGGAACAGAAGGGAAGCAAATCCCAGGTAGCAGTACAGCATCATATTCAACTCAAAATCTTTGCATTTAAGACAAAGTATCTCAGTTCTTGAGTTTTTACTTACTTTTTATTAAAATAGTGGTGTGTGGTAGTTGGTTTTGGTTTTATTTTTTTTTAATGGGAAGTTTACTCCTCCAGCTAGCTCCAGTAATTTTAAAAAAAAACAAAAATGTGAGAGCTAAGTGGAGTAAGAGAAAATATTCTGCTCCCCTCTTTCATGAGGTTTTGTTCATGAGTTTCCCTGTGATCAGGTTATCATAGCCTTTGTATGGCACCAGTCTGTGTCTGGAAGAAGAAACTCCAGTGTAGCTTTTCTCAAATGAGTTATGTCAGATTTGTAGAGGGGGGAATTAACTATGTAAAGAAGGGGAACAACCTTTTGAGATGAAAATTGTCTGGATGAACCCAAGAAAAACTCAAATAGAAGAGCATTGACCATCCTGTGACCTCATAAAATTGCTTCCTTCACTCTTGGCTGAACACAGTGATGATATATCACAGTATGCATGAGAATCTGCCTGTATTTGTTAGTATATTAAGCCCTAGTTAAGACTGAATGGCAAAGACAGGATATGCACAGGGTGCGTCTTTCCCTGAAACATTTGCTGGTGCTGTAAGTGCTACTCACATGAGTATTCTCCAACATCAATATATTCAGGGATAAAAAGGAAATACATAAAGACTCTTAAAATAAGTTCTCAGCATATTTTTTTGCCTGTACTACTGAGTACAAAGGTAGAATCAAAAGAAATTAGTATAAATGTTTTGTTACGTCAGGTAAATAAATAAACGACATTGTGTGTGCGTTGACAAGATGAGATTTCTATTTAGGATGTTATCAAATAGTACAAACTGTGCCTATTGTGGATGTAGGCCTAAATGTCATGGTCACAATAACAAAACACTCATATTACTTAAGGAAATTTTCTGTCCAGATCTGAGACATCCAAAGTAAAAATGAATTTTAATACTGCTTATATCTTCATGTAATTCAAAATACGTCTTAAAATTTTGAGTTATAATGCCAGGAGTAGGCAAATACTGAAATCTCTGACTGAACCTCTTCAAATGCCTGAACTGATTGAATGAATCTAACCCTTCCCCATACATTTTTGATTCTTGCCCAGATCCAAATTCAAAAAGGGACTAAGTTATCATTTCAGATATGATTGAACTTTTCATGTGAGCAACTGACCTCACAAATTTTCCAGCATTCACACTGCTAGAAATTTCTGAAGCATAAATTACCACGGAAGTTTTCTCCTATTGCAAACTATCAAATCCTAATATAGACTCTAACATTGTTATAGCCTCCAGTCTACACCCAAACTCCAGTCTACATCCGAATGAGATTCAAGTGTGTGCTGAGCTAAGTGTAGCTAAAATTTTTTAAATGTCTGAAATAAATTTTTGAATAAATCTACTGTCAATCTTCTTTCAGTCTTTTACATTAAGTCTATCAAAACTGAAATAGAGGTATGTTGATACATCAGGTCTCCCTTACAGAAACAATACTCTGCAGTGTGACTGGGAAAATTTTATAAAATCTCTCAGTGTTAATTAAAAGATGATGGGCAGAAGGGATAATAGGATGTTTCTCAAATTTTAATGAATTTTATCATCATAATGATCATTACCAAATGTCTATATTTGCAAAAGAACAGCAGTTCATAAATATCAAATTTGTGCTATTATTAACATGCAAAATGTGACAGTTTTTATCAATATAGGAATCTGGTAATTATCACTAAAGCTATTCATTAAAATTAAGAAGTAACTAAATAAGGAATAAGAATGCCACTTATTTCTTAACATCCAAAGAGCAGAAATATCTACCTATTATCCTTTTCAGGCATCTGACACTGTGACAATGGAATAAAAGGTTGTCACGGTATAATAGTCCCCAGCTGCTGGGAGGATATGAGCAGAAACTGAGGCATTTATCAAAAATAAACACCGGGGGAAGCTGGGAGACATCGATCCTGGGACAACACTCTGGTAAATTGGTGGCATTTCTGTTCCAGCGAGTGACCGATGGGTATGCAACTGCTTTGTCTGACAAGTTTCGGTACGACACAACTGTCCTGCTCGGGGCACCGCGGGGACCCATGGGTGGCCAGGGGGAGCAGGCACCCGTACAGTGGGGGCTTTGTGAGGTGTCATGCCGTGTCACCCCTCTGTCACCCTCCGCCTTGCTCCCAGCCACTGGGTGGTGGTCCCCAGCCCCGTTGCTTATCCGACTTGGGGGCACCAAGTACAGATTATCCAGTGGTGGAGGGACTATGGGGGCTGCACGTCTGTGTCCCATCCCTGCCCTGGGGACATCCATGGCCAAGGGCTCAGCACAGTCCCCCAGGAGATGGTGTTGAATGGGAAGGTCAGCACCTCACCCTGGTGTGGGCCTATGCTCATCTCAAGCCTCATGGGCCCCTTGGAAGCTTGTGCATAGCAGGGCCAACACCCATGAGCAGGAGAGGCTCATTGCTTTGGGAAAAATGGATAGGAGGGTGCAAAGCTACCTGGAGGAGGTCTGGTGCTGGAGGCCAGAAGGGAAGGAGGCAATGAGGGAGCACTGAAGTCTTGGGGAGGAAAAAGGGGCTGTGCTTTCAGTTGCCACAGTGACCCTCCCTCTGTTGGAGCTGGAGCTGGGCAGGAGAAGAGCCTGAGGGGCTGCAAGGAAGCACAGCCGCACAGCACACCCCTGCAGCCGGGCGAGGGGTCAGTGCACACTCCACAAAAGCAGCCGTCAAACCCCCATGCACTACCCCCTGGGAGCCAAATGGGGTCTGAGGCATGGGAAAGGGTGTTGCTGGAAGGGACTATCATCATGCTCATCAAGACGTTAGTCCTAGCCAGCAAGCCTCATCTGCACTGGACAGTGAAGATTTTGAAGCAGACCTGGTCTTCCAAGGCAGTGAAGGAGGAGGTGGAAAGGGTACATGTTTTTGAAGCAAACACCAGTTACCTCTGTTTCATGAAGGGCCCTCTGCTCTCCTGGCATTGTGTTATACATCTTCAGCCTCGCTCACTGCCCCCTCCTGTGTAAAATTTACACAAGCATTGAAAGATTGTGGAATACCCAAGGAAATCATTTTTCAGTCGATTGAGTTCTTAATGGAAAAACCTCCCTGAATGCTATCTTACAAATTAGAAGATCCCCTGCTTTCTAAATAGTTCAATTGAAATCAGCTTTTGTATTTATCCTTCAGGTCATTCAGGCTCAAATGTTGTTAGCTCTGAGTCAAAAAGTCAGATTTTTAAAGGGAAAATGTCAAGTCCTTTTAGGCTTCAACTGACCTTTTAAACCAGATTAGGGATTTGAAGCATTACACATGGATTTCTACATTTTATATCATAGTATTTAACAAATGATCAAATACAACTCCCAAGTATACTATTTTTACAAGCTTGACATTTCAGGCCTTAAAGGATGTTGCTGGTCTTTCTTTTACATAAAATTACCCTGGAGAAATTCAGCCTGTTTTCTGCTCTTCCATTTCTCTTTCATAAGAGGGGAAGTTATGTGCATTTTATTTCATGCTGTTGTTCTCTCTGTGGCATTGCAAGCAGCAAAATATCATGATGAAATCCTTGAGAGATGCTCAAAGTGATTGCTACAATAAATTCACTCGGTGGGTGTCACATGTGGTTAGAGTACAACTCGGGCAGTTATAGATGCCAACAGGGCCCTAGGAATAGATCTGACCTTACTTTTGTGCCTGGACTCTCAGATAATGTCACTAAAAATGCACTAATCTTCCTAGGAGGAGATAATAGAAAATCTCATCTGGTTCCAAGCACTTCCCTCACACAGGTAGGACAAAGAAACTGAATGGCAAGTTTGGGGCCATGGATGTGTGCGAGGACACTCATGAGCCGAAGGAGCAAGCTCAGTCCAGTGTCCAGAGCTTGCAGACACAGCAAGAAGAAGAGGAGGAGTCCAATTCTCAGATACTGTGGTGTGCAATAGGTCACTGACAGAGTCTTACAATCTGTGACCTGAACAGCTGAGGTCATTTGGTATTGCTAGATGATGATGGTTATAGAGAAGATAGAGACAAGGTAAATTTCCTTCCTGTGGCTGTCAAGGGAGGGAGATCCTAATTCAGAAGTATCACATCAGAGGGCTCAGGTCTGCCTTGCTGGCTGTTCAGCCCTTCTCCTGTCTTCTCAGGTTGGCCCACTAGTGCTAGTCATGATGATGGAGCGGGAACATTTCCCTGATCATAGTTGGAGAGAGACCAGCAAATGATTTCACATGGACAAAGTAGGCATAAGATAGCAATATGATTCAGGTTTAAAAGGCTCTGCATTAAACCACCAGACAAAACAACCAGCTCCTTCTAAGTCTCTAGTGGAGACATGGTTTGTCATTTGGGCACCTTTTTTTCATACTAGACTAAGACCCCAGACTCCAATACCAAATCATAGAATCATAGAATGGTTTGGGTTGGAAGGGACCTTAAAGATCATCTAGCTGCAACCCCCCCTGCCATGGGCAGGGACACCCTCCACTAGCCCAGGTTGCTCAAAGCCTCATCCAGCCTGGCCTTGAACCCCTCCAGGGGTGGGGCATCCACAGCTTCTCTGGGCAACCTGTTCCAGTGTCCCACCACCCTCACAGAGCCTTCTCTTCTCCAGGCTAAACAAGTCCAACTCTCTCAGCCTGTCCTCATATGGGAGATGCTCCAGCCCTCTGATCATCTCCGTGGCCCTCCTCTGGACTTGCTCCAACAGGTCCATGTCTTTCCTGAGCTGAGGACTCCAGAGATGGACGCAGTACTCCAGGTGGGGGTCCCACAAGAGTGTAGCAGAGGTAGACAAACACAGTGTAACATTCTGCTACCCTCTGCAGTCCAAAGGGGTGGAAGCACAAGAGTTTGTTACTAGTCAAGCATTTTCCATCCTTTGATAAACAAAAGGAGTTAAAAGGGTAAATTTTTAGAAAAACTGCAGAGACTGCCTTCAACTTGCAGACGTGTGTTGGTAGCATTTACCGCAAGTGGTTTTATATTTTATTTGTTTAACAGGCAGTTACTGTACACACTGCAGTACCTGTATGTGGTTAAGTACAGGCTTGCAACATCTACACCTTTTAAGTAAGCACAGATCTTGTCTTTTTGTCTTTTAAAGTTTCAATTGCACAAATTATTGTTGTGTTGGAAGGGACTGAAGTGGTAGGTCTTGTTAGAGCCAGAAATGGTGCTGACTTTGAGTCACTTCTGGTAATTGCTGACTATAAAGTAAACACCATTCTCTGCATAGAACAAGTGTATACCTCTGTATGCTTGGATACTTTCTGCATTGTGACACTAGTACTGTCATTAGATGATCAGAATATTTCACATTTCTCAAGTTCTGCATCTGAAGGGAAAAATATAAAAGAAGCAATCGGTAGCTCTGTGCCTGGGATACAAAATTGTTGTAGTCTGAATGTAACATATCAGAGCTGGTTAGAGCAATTATTTACTTAATGTTAGTTTTGCTGGTGATTTCACTATTTCCAGCTCTTCTTACTGCTTGGTTTAGAAGTTCAAAGTTATTCAAAATAATATTTATAACACAGAGAAAAAGCATTTGTTGCTTATAGCCAGATGTAGAAAGTCATGACAACACCTAATGATAAAATTACCAAAGACATCTGACAGATGCCATCTTTGTGATGCTATTGTTTTTTATAAAATAAAATAAGCAGCTATGCAGCTGTTTTAAAATCTTTGTCAGACTTTATCAAAATCATTTACCTATCACCATATATTTATTTCTTGTGATGGAAAATACCTGTAGTATGACAAGAAGATGAGGTTAATCTGAAGCAAATCAACATGATAGTTTTCCATTATTGGAACTCAAACAGGCTTGTCAACAAGGGATGACAAAGAATAACAACGCTGCTGCTGTTACACAAACAGGCGCTCACAGAACAAAGAGTATTTGAGATACATTTTTCTTCTTATTTGGCAACATTATATAATGAAAATTAGGCTATTCTGTTAAAGCCCAGGAAGGCAAGCCCATTTGAAATTACATGTTCTTCTTGAAGCTCCTGCTTTGCTCAAGTTTATCTCCTTTCCTGCCACACAAAGGAGTCTTTCATTGTTTTAGTCATTATTAGAAAGAGAATTAAGAAGAGCTTGACACAAACATTTGGATTCATCATGCACTCCAGTATTAGTGAGGAGTATCTTGTTTCTGATAAAAGCGTTATATCTACTTAATTTATAAATTTTATAGAACAGATCTAGTCATCTTTTATTTCTTTGGAAGCAATTACACATGGAGCCTTTCTGAACCCTCCATCTGACTATAGGCACTTTTGTCTATGCCAGTCAGCTCTGTGTGTTTACAATTAGATGTTCGTTTGAGTTGCACTGAAGTGCTCACAAGATAAAGCTCCGAAAGAAAAAGAAGGATATTGCCCCCATAGCTCCCATTCAGAGTGTTCTGGACTTCCTTTCTCCATTAACCATATGTGGCAAGGAAACAGCACCACAAAACTGAAATGGTTAGTTACTAATGATAACTTAACGTCGCACTTTATCTCCAATTTGGGGAACATCCTGTCACAGCAGAGTTCTATACTAGGTGAAAAGATTCTGTGAATAAAGGGCATCACTTTTTTAGAGTTACCAAGCAGGAACACAGTTAATTTGAGACACCAAGTCTGGGTTGGAGAAGAAAGTTTAATAGTGTTATAATCCCCACAGTTTTGGAAATTGTTGTTTGCTTGCTTTTAAAAAAGGCAAAAATCTCAGCTCTTGTTTCTGTTTTCTCTCTTAAGTAAAATGCAGGAATAGTTTACTGCAGGAGCAGTAGCGCCTGGAACTCAGCTAGGTTCCTAAACAAATCTACCACTGAACAGTACTGGCAGAGCTATTGGTAACCAGTGGACCATAGTCCTGTCTTCACCATGCAGCAGGGTGTGATGCAGAGATTCCTGAACTAGTGCCAGATGCAACGGTAGGCCTGGCACCATGTCAGTGTGCACACGCCAGCCATGGGATGGCATTTCTGATTAGTTATCTTAGCTGATATCTGTACAAACTATTTAGTAGCAGCATGGATCAGGCTGCTTGGGTGTCTCTGGCACAGTACTCTGTGACATACTCATATCGAACAGTAGTGTTCAGCAGTTCACACTTGAGGATGCTTCGCCTTATTCTTCCCCTTTTTTCTGATTTCCTCAGTCTGAGAGGAAGCAAATCCTGCCCCACCTACCCCTGATCCAAAGAGCATCAGCAGAAGCAGCCCGAGTGCTGTGTTTAGGGTTCATCCTGCCCTCTGCCTGGGAACAGTCCATTGGAATAATGAGTGGGCCTTGGCTGATAATTTTGAGAGAACTGAGAGAGGATGATATAAGGTACATAAAAAGATGGATTTTTTTTTTCCTTTTCTTACCCAGAGAATATTCCTAGGGCCTTACATCAGCATAAAGGCAGATGTCATATTTTCAGAAACACATGATTGCCTTGCTCCCATTTATTATCTGCCTTTACCAGATTAAATTAGTCAGAACAGGAAGATCTGGCAACTGGTCTCTGGAGTTCATGCTGGTTTACCACCACGTGGACTCAGTTTTCTCACTGCTCTGCATGTGCTCTCTCCTAATTCACTCCTTTTTTCTGGTCACCCACTTTTCCTCTCCCCTGTGCTAAAGCAGCCTGTTTCCTTCACCTAAACTCCTGCCCGTGCCACACACTCCAGTTAGCAGCTCAATGTTTCTGTGTCTGAAGTCTGTGCAGAGCTTTACCCACCCTCCATGGTTTTGGACATAAAACCTTTTGTTTGCCTGAGAACATTTTTCTTGCCCTTGACCTCAAGGCAAAAAGGCTTTTCTTTGCTAACTATTACTTTACATTTATATTGGTTCTGTCTTCTCAGAGCACCCCAAAGCACTTTTCATACTCTGTACAGGAATCAGTGGAGGGTGACTGCATTGGGGCTCTCTTGTTATTTCTGTATTCTTAGTTACAGCACTTCGTGTCATGGAAGCTGACTTGGTGACTGACAAGGTTAATTCTGCTTTGCCTAATTCATTCCAGTAGAAAAGCCGTGAAAAAGTATGGTTTAAGTGCATGGCATTTTAGAGGGAATATCAAGCACAATTCCTACACTTTTTTAATCTTGCTCTAAGGGAATATATGAGAAGCATAGTTGATAGGAAAGAGTATTTACATAATTTAGATTACTCCACAGCACGTAATTATAATACCTAGAAAAAGTGGAAAGGACAAGCCTTTTGGAGCAGGGTGTCTGGACATCAGAACCGTCCTTAGCCAATGATGCAAATCATCCCTTTCAGCAGTCAATGAGTCTAGGGTTTGGGTGGTGTTCATCAGAGAAGTGTAAAATATGTGAGAAAGGAAATACTATTTCACATTTCCAAGTGCGTGTTTCTACCTATTCTATTTCAGACATTCAAAAAAAAGCCACCAACAAGGTATGCAAAATGAGACACTGCTAGCATTGCTTAATCAAAAAAATGCATATTGGTATAACTGTCATCTTACAAGGACAAAATGTAGTGACACATTTGAAGGCTTTACAGGCTTGCAACAGTGGTTTCCATGCTTATGTCAGAACAGAGGAGGAAGTGCGATCATATTTAAACTTAAGATATCAATACTTCACAGCAGCAAATGAATAGAGAAATACAGCATTCCATTTACCAAGCCAATTCCTTAATGCAATATGATATAATAACTCTTATTTTGAAGGCAATGTTTGGAAGGGTAGAACACAACTGATAGCAGTGAGATTCCTTGTGGCAAGTGATGACAGGGCAATCACAGGCTATGAACAGTGAATGTTTGCACTGTACATTTGCCGTGCGCTTCCAGTGGACCAACCCAGTGACTTTGAATTACTCTGTAATAAAGGACTTGGGTTTTGATCAATCCACTACATTTTCCTTATCAGTCCCTATAACACAGCGCATCCATCCATCATACCTTGGGGACTTAAAATTGAACAGCAAATGGGTACCTTTTTAGGACAGGCCGTGGTGCTGTCTTCAGGCTCCCTTCTTCCTCCTGGTTAGCATGTGAGACACCTCCTTGTACCTACTTCCACTTATTTGCCACAAGATAAACAATCAGAACAGCTCCAGATTGAAAATGCCTGCCACACCACTGACAGAGGAAGGGGTACAGCTTACAGAATGGGGAGTAACGCATTTTTTCTTTCACCTGTCCAAAATGCAGTCAATAAAAAACTGAGACAAACCCAAGAGGAAGAGGCTTTAGGAAAGTCACACTTCCAGCATGAGTATTTCAGTCAAAGGTCCTCTTCTTCCAAGATGCCTCCAGCTCTTCTTGGCTGGAGCTGCTGTAAAATATAATCTACATTTACACTGAATGTCATGAGCTTATTGACTACAGAGGTCTTGGCAATTCAGAGGATAGATACTCAGTTTGACCAAGCTTGTGTCCAGCAGGTCCCTGGACTTGTGGAAACTAGTGTTCCTTGATACCTGGTTCTGTCACCCATAAAGTATAGCACCCACATGACAGAAATCAAGATTGGTGAGAAATCATGCAGTTCAAAAAGGTATTATTGTTTCTAGCTAGTAAGTCACTAGAAAGGAAATTAATAGAAGGTATGTTTGTGTAATCTCATGATTTGGTGTGTACTTGTAAGGTGATCATTCAACAACTGTTCCACAATTTATATGCATTAAACTATGGTTACTTATTTCCAGTTTAGCCAATGCTCCTACATGCTTCAGCATTTCATCAATGACACTGTCAGGGATAGATAACCTCATGGTCATTGATTTTGATAACTTTATTTTTTTTTATTTTAACTTTCTGACTAACATATCTCTATGTTGCTAAAGCACTTCAGAAAAAAAACCTGAAATGTTTGATAAGAATACAGTGGAGCTCCTTTTCTATGTCATCCTCTTCAATGATTGCAGTATGGAGACAAAAAAAAAAGTATGTGCCATCATGCCATAGGCAGCATTTTTAAGTAGTCATGGGTACATTGATTTTGATTTCACTAAGGTTTCTCAAGGCAATTCAGCAAAGATTTTTCAAAGGCAGCGCTTCACTATTCTTCAAAAAACAACAAAATTCACTGGATAAATTAATCCATGTCTGCCTTTAACCAGTTTAAAGAGCTTTCATTATCTTTCTGTGTCCAGATTGAACAAAACACTTCTTTGTAAAGATGAATACATAGAATTACAGAATTGGACCTGACCTTTTGCAACACAAAAATCCCAAAATGAACACTGTTTTTTCACATTCGATTCCCACAGCTAAAAGTGAAGTATGGAAATAGCAAGGAACTTCAGGCACCAAGGAGGCCTTCAGGCAATGGCATTGTAATGTGGAAGGTGAACAATGTCTGATTCAGCTTTTCATAAGGCTTAAGAACCTCAAAAACCTCCAAAAAGCCTTGATCTAACACCAAAATTCAAGGGTCCTTTTTCTTCTCTGGGTTTAATTTCACAGTAATTGTTACCCTGGTCCAAGAACAGTCACCCCAGTGCACTATTCTGTGAGTATGAATATCTTCACCCAGAAACAGTTTGTAATTATCTTATGATCCTTCCATTTTAGAATCATAGAATCATACAATCATTAAGGCTGGAAAAGACCTCAAGGATCATCAAGTCCAACCACCAACCCACACCACCTAACTCACTAAACCATGTCCCTAAGCACCACATCTACATGTTTCTTGAACACCTCCAGGGATGGTGTCTCCCCCACTTCCCTGGGCAGCCTGTTCCGATGCCTGATCACTCTTTTAGTGAAGAAATTTTTTCTAATATCCAGCCTAAACCTTCCCTGGTGCAACTTGAGGCTGTTTCCTCCTGTCCTATCACTTGTTACTTTAGAGAAGAGTCCAGCACCCACCTCACTACAAGCTCCTTTTAGGGTTGTTGTGCTAAACAACCCCAGCTCTCTCAGCTGCTCCTCATAAGACCATTTTGTCAGCGTCTCCGTGGTCTGCAATGTACTATCCAATATTAAAGCAAGATCACACCAAAATCTGTTTTTCATTGCCACAAAATGTGTCAAGGAAAAGTCTAGTGTTCACTCAGTATTTCAGATCAGGAATGGACTTCCATTCTTCAAAAACTAATTTTACATTTGGAACAACTAACCCCCCTGGGCTACTAAGACCACTCCTCAATCCCCTGAGAAGGAATCACCTTGGACATGTTGAACATAGGAGCACCTGTCTCTTCAGGTCACATTTTAAAACTTTACAGACTATGGGCCTTGGTGGCACTGGTGATTAGACATCTCACATGGTGTCTCATTTCTGGCAGGCAGAGGTGGAGAGGAGTCAGCCCACAGCTCCAGCCCTGCCTGGGACCCTGTCCCTGTTAGGTGGAAAGTGCACATCTGTTCAGATGTCATGGGAGAGGCCGAGGGACCCCGTGGTACCCAGAGCAACTAGGAAGGGGTGGCCACTGATAGAGTAATTCCTCTGATCAGCAACCTGCTCTCTGTCCTGTGCTGAGGAGTCTCTGGGAAAGCACAAAATAAAAGCAAAAGGTGATGTGTGCTCTGCACGCACAAGACATCAGGTCCCTCTCAGGGGATGTGCCACGGCGTACTGCCCTTTGGTGGCACCTGGAGGGAGCTTGTGGCCCACCCAGTGGGAGGGTTGGGCAGCCCTGGTCAGGAGCAGTCATTTCTAAAAGCAATAAGGGAAACATTTGGCTTTCTAGTGCTCCGATCCCTTGCCCTTGCAACACAGCTTCAGGCCCTTTCCCCTCACCTTCAATTACTTTTGTGTAGCTTCACCCCCGTTGCATCCCTGCGCCCACAGAGTGGCCCCTCTGCCTGTACCTGATATCCAAGGGGGGGCTGCTGCTTGGAGCCACAGCCCCACACCAGCGTGGACCTGTTTTCCGAAGGCAAAGGGCTGCCTGATCCACATGGGTGGGGGGAAGCTTTGTTGTGCTGCTGTCTCTGGCTAATTGGCTCTCTGAGACCTGATATTCTCCAGGACTCCTTGCACAAACAGCCAGAGAAACTTAGGGGGAGAGAAAGGGCCTCAGGGTGAAAGGCTTTCTCTAGTAAGATGCAAAATTCCCTTTGACTTCCAACGGGGTCAGAGCTTTACCCTGTGGCTTTGATTAGCTTGAATTGTTCTAATGGTCCTGTGTCGCTATATGTGGAATGTAAAGTATGGTATGTTCAATAGTGATGTGTACATAAATTATTGAAGAGGATGTTGAAGTGGAGGGGTGCATTTAAATGGCATGAAGTTACAGGAGCAGGCTTGTTTAAACCCTACCTACTCCGTGCTTCATACTGAAACTGAGATCTGTGTGAAGCCCCTGTAATTTAACAAAACAAACTGGCTCCCCCCAAAAAGAGTATCTGTGAACAACTGGAAAAAATGTCACAGAATAACAATCTGACAAAAAACACCTATAAAGTGAGCACACTTTCAAATCATTCAGAGTGTCCCTTCTAATAAAACCCTGAAGTTTTTGTGCAGATTTATGGGTTTTAAGCAGGATGAAATGGTTGCTCTGCCAGGGAGAGGAAGGATGAAAAATCTTAACCATCCTTCCTGCAAAAAGGAAGGGGATGCACAGTATGGGATGTTTAGCATGCTGGAGTGTAGTGGATGTAGGAAACGCGTATCAGGGTGTCAGAAGTGGTGCATGGTGGCCAGAGAGCCGACACTGCAGAGTGGCGGATATTTTGACAGGAGCCACTGTGTGAAGAGTGTTCTATGCAAATGCTGTGCCTGGGATAATGAATAGTATAATTTTTTCCCCTTCTGAGAGTTTCAATGGAAAGGACACCTGGATTTCACAGAAAAGCCCCACAGAGGAATTAAAAAAATGTTTTATTCATTTGTTATACAGACTCTGTCTTGTGTGCAGATTTCATCATTTCATTGTCTCTGGTATCTCAAAGAAGAACAAACAGCTGGGTCCTCACTAGATGCTTCCATAGAGGATTTATTTTATTTTTTTTAATTTTTATTGTATTTAATTTCATTTCATTTTTCTTGCACAGGAAAATACCAGTCTATTTGTACAGTAAAGCACCAGGCAATGCTTCCATATTTCCCACTTCTTACCCTTGCTGAGTGAAGAGGGTCATTTCAGTTTGGGAGAGTAGAACAGGAAGAGCCACATCATTTTCTGGCATACCTGAATCCTTTCTCACTCCCAGGCCTTCCAAGCACTGGAGTGAGGAGCGGTGAGGCCATGGGCATGGTGTGCACAGGGCTTCAGTTTAACAGAAAGCCCACAGTCCAGGATTCAACCTGAGTGTATCATTACTATGTGTTCAGCCAAGGCTTCTGCATCACAATTACATGCAAGATAATGAAAGTGAAGCATCTCATATACTTTCCTTTAGCTTTCCCAAATTTTTCTGTCTTTGTAAATTTGCCTTTGATATTCATTTAAGGTAGAATCATAGAATCATTTAGGTTGGAAAAGACCCTTAAGATCATTGAGTCCAACTGTTAACCTAATACTGCCAAGTCCACCACTAAATCATGTCCTTAAGCATCACCTCTGTGCATCTTTTAAATGCCTCCAGGGATGGTGAATCAGCCACTTCCCTGGGCAGCCTGTTCCAATGCTTGATAACCCTTTTGGTGAAGAAATTTTTCTCAATATCCAATCTAAACCTCCCCTGGTGCAACTTGAGGCTGTTTCCTCTCATCCTGTCACTTGCTACTTGGGAAGGTAGGATGACATCAGGTATTTGTGTCTTGAGGTAGAGAGGTTGATGGTCATTCTACTTCAAATGCACAGGTTTGCTCCAGTTCTTATTTACACTAATAGATTTCAAGGTCCTAACGTGCTGTGTATCATAAATTTAATACTGGCAACTCTGTCTACTTTGCATTGTATTTCTAATTGCTTACATGATAGCTGAGAACACAAAATATAACTCAATGTGCTCTGAATTCTCTTAAGGGAAGAAAAAGTTTCTTTCCATCTCCTTTGTTATTGCTATAACAATATTGTTCGCTAATGCTATTTACAACTGAAATTTAATGTTTTATTCCCTAATTTTCTCTACATTCTATACTGAAACTCTTCTTCCTTTTAGGAAGCTCTGGGGAGACAGAATGTCTCTATCAAGAGAATCCCCTGCATAAGGGAATTAAAAAACAACTTGTAATGAAATATGCTAGCAATTGTATAAAAATACGTTGTGTGGGACTTTTGCCTGTGGCAGTATGTACGCACTTGAATGACAGTATTGTGTGAGACAGAGCATTGTGTTGTTCAGTGCCAGTGTATAAAGCTACAGACATTTTGTATAAATATTTGACTGCTTTCTGGTCTGCCTGGGATTTTTTTTTAAAGTAATGTTCCATTTTTCCCTGCAACAACTCCTTGGATTTGCATGTTTCAACCATGGCTGTCACAATGGGGAAATGTTCATGTGTCACTTCAGTAAATTTGATCAAATTGGGGAGGAGGGGAAGTGGAAAGAAAATTTATAGCTTGAAAATCAACAAAATCTTATCTGTTTTTCCTTCATTACCTATGCAATAAATACAAAAGAGGTTTTGCTTTTAGGCAGAGTGACCTTTAAATTTCTAATTATTCAGGCTTTGCAATATTCCACATATTCATGGTCCAGCTCCACCTCCATGGAAATACAGAGATAAGATGCCAGCTGAGAATGTGGTCCCTGTACAAATATCTACAAATATTTCTGTTTCAGTGTTTTGATCCCATGTGGACTTATGCAATGAAGATTTTTCACCTCTCTGATGCTTCAAAAGAGACTTTTCTTATGTAGTTCATTTGATGATGAGAATAAGTCACTCTAATTGATCTGGACTGCTTACTTATTTGCATCCACTGTTTTACAGCCTCTTTACATTTAAGAAGCAGGAAGGACACATCTGCAGGATGAGAGAGGACATCTTGGAAACTGGGGACTCAGAATAGGATTCAAGGGTAGAAAAGGGCAAGAAATTCAACAAGAGCTCCCAATGCAAAGCCACGAGGAAGCTAGTTTCAGTTTTGTAACTAGATGGGCCAAAGAGGTGATATCTCTCAGCACATTGAAAAGATTAATGATGGAACAATGTGTTCAGGTCCTGTGCACAGTTTTAAATTGTAAATTTAGAGTTTGAAAAAAGTCTGAATCTTTATGCGAAGGGTAGAGAAGATGTGTTGCAGAGAAAACTGACTCATTCAGATTCTTTAATAAGACATAGGCTGAGAAATGGCATGAAGAGTAGAAAGATGATTGGATGGTGAATCTCAAGTAACCTTGAAGTCCCCATTTTATCTAACAGAAAATAATGGCTGAAGTCATGCATATTGATAGTATCAACTAAATAACATTTAACACTGTGAATGACAAAGCTACTAGGGCAGAGCTTCTGTCTCTTGGAAGCTTAGTCAACACTGGATGCCTGGAAGGTGTCTGGTTAGGCATCCTTTTATAAATGTTAGTCAACCCTCAGTATAAGGGTAACTGGGTAGGTGTTAATAGACCATGTTATGTGGGAGATCTAGTGAGATAATCTAATTCCCCTTCAGGCTGTACACCTGATGAGCTCAAAGGAAGCTCTTAGAAGGCTGGCTCAGGACAGAGAGTCCTCCCAGTGCTCCCATTTTGCTGCTGTTTCTGCCTAGTTTGTTCACTCAGCACTTCTAGATGCCAGCTGTGACACTTCCCATAGACATCAGAGTAACCAAAACTGAAGGGAAGGCAAGAATTGAGAGCAGCTTGAAGCTTCGCCCAGTAACAAGTTGGCAAACTGAGTTATCATGTATATCCTCCCATTACTCCAGGGCAACTGCACAAGTGCAAATGGCTTTTCCGCCCTGGGCGTCTCATGGACAGCATTCCCAAGAGGTGCACTGACTCACTAAATATCCATCAAGTCTTGCTCTAACCCATCTCATTTGGCCCAGCTAATTTTTACATGTGCTAGCAGGCATATGGAAACACTGCAGAGGGCTTGACTCACTGTGCAGTTGATTAGTACATTTTCTGTCACCTTATGCCTGTGGCCCAGGTTACAGGCCTGAAAGAACGATACCCCAGTTTTCTGGCTGCGCAATTCTGTTGCAAATGAACTCAGAGTATTTATATTGCATATTTAACATTGCATATTAACTTGACTGCACAGTATATCATGTTAAAAAGAAAAGTTTGACACAAAAATCCATTCCATTATAAAATTATGTGCTGTTGAAAGGGACTCAAGAAGCCCATCTCAGATGGGAGAAAGGCTGAGATCATGAACAAGCCACAGAGCATGGAGGTACTTTATTCTGTGTGCTGTGTCAGGAAGCAGGATTGGCAGAAGGCTCAAGGAGCCAATCTTTGAGCCTGTGAGCATGAGACTGCAAAATTTGAGCCTTAACATAACCCTGTGATGTTCCGTTGGTCTCCTCTGAGAGACACCATGTCCTAGCAGTCACCAGACCTCCACCAAAACTGCTGCTATCAGTTAAACAGTTTGTCTTAAATGGAGAATGATTCACACAGGCAAGATATAGTAAAAGTGAGAGGCAATGATTGCCTCTTTGTTCAGGAAGAATTGGGCAAGATGAGCTCTTCTGACATTGCTCGATTCTTCCAGGGATCTAAAGAAGTAACCTCCTTGACAGCAGATACAGATGGAGTGGAAGGAATGCCCTCTGCAGCCAGTGCTGGTCTCAACTGGGAGGTGGCAATGAACAGCCCCACATCCCACTGAAGACAGAAGCCTACATGTAGCCTGTGTGCTCCTCCTTGCCTTGACTCCCAAGAGGTGGGAGGTATGCATTCCTCTTTCCCAGGCTGCTGGCTAGGAGCATGCAAAAGTAGTCAACAGAGCATTGCAATAAACCTCATAAGCATCCAGTCAGCTATGACTCAGTATCCCATTCAAATAAATCAGAATGCAGTGGTGAATCCCATCTCCTCGGACTCTCCTTCTACAAAGAGATGGAAACTTTGAACTTGAGTGTATGCAGTCTGGCCTTAGGATATTGATTATGTGCATGGTAGGTGAATTAGGAGGCAACGTTAGACTCAAACATGGGCAAAATCCATAGCATAGACTGTACCAACAAGATATAATGTCTGTAGACTTCAGAACAATTCTCACAGGGTTGTTTTCCCCCTGCATGATTTCCCACTCAAAAGGAAGATCAACATTTTAATAATGTCGATTGCCATTTGTAAGGGTCACCTTCATTGCACAGACTGCATCTCTTCAGAGGAGGAACTAAATTTTTGGCATCTCTGTGGACCAATTGTTACCCTCGTTAAGGGATTGGTTTCACCAGATAGCTCTGACCATGAGCAGAACTTGTCTGTGTAAAAGGTGCTATACAAGCACATAAGACAAAATGTGCATAATTTTAATAAGCCAGACAGAAGAAGATCATCAGAGGAAACAAAGGTGGAGAGAGGTCAAGGCACCTGGTTCAAGATTGTGCATCAGGACAATGGTAAAGTCAGGGCAGACAGTTGCTTTACATAATCTTTCCAAACAAATAAAGTAATACTGTGAGAGTGTCCATATTTGTTGACATCAAATATTTTCATTATTTTTCCATTGAATTTTACTTGGCAGGGGTTCTTCATGTTACTAAATTCTGTCCACATTCTTTGAAAGAGTGATTTAGTTGCTGTAGGTTAATAGATGTGGTTTTTACTGTCACAGGAAAACGCCACTATTTTCAGTCCTTTAAAAAACTTGTGCTCTGGTGAAGGAGGTGAAACAGCTGAAAAAACTTACTGCACATGGCCAATGGAAAAAACAACACATGACAAAAGTTAAAACATGTTGCAATAAAATGAAATCAGCTACACTTTATCCTAGGGATTCATTCGTACAGTGTTAACCCTATGTGAAGGGAAACCTGATATGTTTTCCCTATTGCAAAATACTCAGCAACAGAATTTGTCAGCTATGCCCTGGTAATTCCTCATTCCCACATTACTACACTGAACAATGCTGAACATTTTTTTATAATTAGTAATCTCATACTTAAAAAAAAATTAATATTCTGTGAAAAAAATATAGAGGATCAAATTGTTTTCAAACTTTGTATGCAAAGAAATAAATGCCCTTGAAAGTGAATTGTTCTATTCTTGAGAAAGAATCAAAAGCTTTGTGTTCCTTCCGACAAAATACTTAAACAGACACATATACCCTTCCTTACTTTCATATGAGCACCCAGAGGAGTTCAAGAGTTTTTTCAACAAAATGTTTTGTGACAGAAAAGCAGTTTCTGCAAAATCAAAATTTCCACAGGGAAAATTTATTGAGTTTCTTTTCTTTTTCTCTAGGGTTATGAGAATTTAAATATTTAGTTCTGAAACATGCTTTGAAGGGTATGAATTACCTCCAAGCTGAAAATTCTGCTTTCTTGCATCTATAAATAAACCTGTGTGTCTCTCAGTCATGGTTATTAGTAATGTTAGCAACCGGTCTGGGTCCCAGGCACTTCCTCCTGAAGGGCATAGAAAAGCATCCATTCTCACTTAATCTGTGTTTCAAGCTTTAGCAAATACAATGATCAGTCTTCTGAGAGACTGTGCAGAGAGGAAAGTATAGCATATTCTGTATTTTCAGATGGAATTGGTAGTAGTTGCGAGTGTGAAACAGTTTGGTAGCACTTAATCCCACAGCACTCCCCTGTTGATGAGGTTTCTTGTCACAAGGCTCCACTACTTTGTCCCAGAAAGTGATGACCAGTTCAACACCACACAACACTATCTCCAGTTCATAGCACAGGCAGAACTGGGTTGCAGCCCAGTACCACTCCTGATTTTTGATTATGATCACTGGCAAATAAAGTTGCTGAACTATCAAAGAGAAATTCAAAGCTTTTGGACATAAAATATGAGTTTGCTCCACATAAACTCTGGGCTAATAATTTATTATATTGTTATTTTTATTAGTTGTTATCAGCTATTATTTGCTGCATGCAATGATTATATGTTACATTCATTACTTCCTCTGTTATCTGTGGCTATTTTGCAAGCTGAATAGTCTGAATAATGGCAAGGCACCATT
The DNA here is from genome assembly GCF_000699245.1 of Pterocles gutturalis. Lineage (NCBI taxonomy): Eukaryota > Metazoa > Chordata > Aves > Pterocliformes > Pteroclidae > Pterocles > Pterocles gutturalis. The sequence continues at coordinate 53,693 of NW_010108207.1, read as the reverse complement.
GCCCACAGCAGGGGGGTTGAAACTAGATGATCTTTGAGGTCTTTTTCAACCCAGGCCACGCTATGAGTCTATGATTCTATGAAGATGTCAAAAACATATGCAATAATAGAAACAAAAAGGTTTCTACTAGGTTTAAATGATAAATTGTTGCAAGTAAATAATATGAACATTCTTAAATTATACCAGACCTGGGTAGCAGTTAAGTGGAAATAACAATACTAGTAAAGACTTGCAAATCAAAGGTTAAGGTGATATTCCTTGTGGTCACCTGGTGTGCTTGCTGTTTATATCTCTTGTCCTGAAAAGCCATGTACTCCTTTTAACAAAGACCCAGAAAGATCAGTACACCTGTGTTTCTGGAAATGAGATTCCAGTGAGCATCAAGGAATACAAAATCAAGTGTGCGATTGCCTTGTTCAGTATCCCACATGTAGCAATGAAGGTGAAACAACCTCTGCAAAAGGTGAATGCAAAACTCTCTTCTGCAGAACTTTTATCCAACACCCTAAAATGAGAGACTGACTTAAAAGCAGCACCCAAGATTTTATGTTTCAGAAGTACAGTGTAACAGAACAACGTGAAAGGTGTTAACACTGGAGAGTGAGCTGGCTGTGATATCTGTACTGCCTGTGCTTTCCATATCCATGCTGAGCCTGTTGCATCCCATATAAGAAGAGAAAGCTCATACAGGGAAGAAGCATTCTGAAGGAAACATTTGTACTACAATATATTATCCATAGAATACTCCATCCTGTTTTGAGCATACTAGAAACTGCACAAGAAATTGAAGTCTTCATTATGTTTTACCTGATTTTGCCTCTCACAAAGTACAGTTAGCTTACAAATCTTGTAACCAGAAGTAGGACAAAGCCAAGTATATAACAGCATGAATTTTTTCTTTCCAGAAGAGAACTGGAAATATTTATGAATAACTAGAACTTTTAGCATTGTATCAGCAAGGTTAAAACTGAATTGATTTCCAAGGGGTCTCTTTCAAAATTCAGCCGTTAAGGCAAAACAATGGGAGGCAGGGTTGGCAGGGCTGGGCAGGGCACAGGGCAGGGGCTGACAGCCCCAGGCTGATCTGAAATGGGGCCTCAGCCATGGTCAGGGGTGGGGGAAGACCCCAGGGATGCTGGGCTGGGCCAGGAAAGGCTGCTGGTGCCCCCAGAGCCCAGATACCTCGACTAGCATAGTCACCCTTATCATTCCCTTAAAAGTCTATGAATGATACCGGCAATGAAGAAAAGGCTCACAGAGTGTGAGGGAACAGCAAGGCTTTCAGAAAACTTGGAATCCTCAGTTAGATGAAATTTTTGGAAAAGAGACTGTCTTTTCATGGGGTTCTTCATGCTTGTAAAACCCACCTCCTGCCAAAGGTACCAGGAACTTTAATGACAGTCCCTGTGTAAAGGCTTCACGAAGGGAATATTTTAAAATAAGTCAATAAATTGCCCCACTAAAAAAAAAAAAAAAAAAAAAGACAGCTCCAGAGGTGTTAGTTTTACAGGAAATCCTGTCTCACGTGGATGGATATAGAGAGCCTGAAAAATAGCAGAACCATTAGGTAGCAGAGGTGAGAGGAAGAGAGTTACAGAAATACTTTACAAGGGGACACTATTCACCCTGTGTATATATGAGCTGCATGTACACTAGGTTACACTCTTTAACAGAGATGTATAAAATCTCTGTACAAAGTACTCTTTCTCCAGCTGTCCTTGAGACATGACACAATGCATCCCTGTTGCTAGACAGATGCTAACCCTGTGTTAGCCAGTGTTGCCAAACCTGCTTCGTCAATGCAAGAGAGGCTTTGTCCATCACAAGAACCTTCACTGAAAGAAAGGAAAAATAAGGGAGAGAAAATGAGTCTTAAAACTGGTCTTGAGAAACAACAGACCTGGGCTCTGTTAAGCAAAGGGTGAGAAACCAGTTTTAGATAATGAAACTTTTTTTCTTGAAGTTACTGTACCGAGACGCAGGTGTGAATTTCCAGAGGACCCGGCAAGGAGGGTGCACTTTGACATCACCCTCACTTACAGATCATACCAGATGGTTAGCTGGCAGTTGCACAGTTGCAAGCTCATCCCATGTGCATTCACCCCCAGCCAGATGTACACATCAAGTCTTGTCTCTTTAGGTTCTGTATCTGCCAAGTCGAAATGCAATGAGCTTATTAATATATACAGGTTTCAAAGCAGGGTGGGCCTTATAGGTCAAAATTAACCATGAATTAACTGTATGTCAAAGAGCAAAACTTTGCAAAAGTGTGCATTATGCCCTGTGCTAGAAGCTCTGTAGACACTGGTTCACACCTAGCGAGTGTCAGGGTTAAAGACAAAGAACTTCACCTGTTTAACTCCAGTTCAACTGTAAAATAAATCCTTGAAGAGAGCCAGATCCAACACTGGGTTTTGCTTTGCTTGCTATTTTGGATCAAAACCTGTATGATGCAAGGCAGCACTTTATTATGAAATGTTCAGTGCCTTTTTTGTGGGCAGCCAGATGAGTTTCTGGGGCCAGCTTTTATCTGTCATCAATCAGTATGCAATCCTTAGTGGTGGAGTGTAATAAAGCAGTTCATCAGAGTATGATCTGCAATAGGGTGAAAGTATTTAGATTCTCTCTTTGAGTGTGTGAGATATTTCTGCCTACTGTCCATAATGAAACCCAAACACAATAGTGAAGCATCCATTTCTGCCCAAAATATTCAAGACACTAGAGATATTTCCTCTTTTATTCTCAACAATTGCTGCATGTATTCTTACAATAACTGCTTTGTACCATTTTACAGAAAACTTTATTATTATTATTTTTGGTTTTGTAACCAGAACCCTAAAAGAATTTTCCACAACTAAAAGACTATTTGTACCTGGCTTTCTGCTGTATGGATAATCTTTGTCTCCTGTGTGGCAAAAAGATTGTCATTTTTCTAGAAAAGCAAGGCACTGAACCATATCCAAGCACTCAAACCTCAGTGATAACAAATAATTTGTACATAGGGAGGGAGAAGTGCAGTTCTGTGCCATCTGTATATCATTGGCTTTTAAATCCAGTTCACTTGGTAGTGGATGCATGTAGACATTGAAAGGGACTAGAGAAAGAATGGGCCTTTGTCTAGTTGAAGACTTACTTTAGATTCATGCCACCTGTCAGATTTGACACAAGGTCAGCAGTGCCAAATACTGCAAAGATATTAAGGAGAATAAGAATGGATTTCTCCCTTGTATGCATTGACAGCAACAGACCTTCTGTGCCAGTCATCCATCAGTGCCAGTGAGACAGATTCAGCTCCCTGCCCTGGCCTGTGTCTGTACCACCTGTGACCCTAGATTAACATGCATAAGCTTGTAAGTGGGTTCTCTATGAGCTTTGCTTTAGAACACCAAGTTTGATGGTAGGCGGCAGATGAACTGAAATGATGTATTCAGGACAGATTACTGAGGAGAAAAAAACTGATGCTGAGTACTGGTAGAAATACTGAGATTCCCCTCCCTGAATTAAGCATTAGCTATTTCTGCCTAGATGTTAAAGCAGAGATACAATGATAACATGAGTCCCCAAATCTATGACTTCTTGTCCTGTGGGTGTAACTTTAGCATAAATTAACAAGCTGCTAATTTGCTAGAACCTGGGAATCCCCACAAGTGTACTGGGACCACCAAGCTTGGGGATGGCCAAGGAAATCTCCGTAAGGGGCCACTGGACAGGCACATGAGCACACAAGACATCTGTAACATGTGTTAGCAAAATTTTTAAAAATCTATGGAAGCTAGCTATGTGTTGTAATTCAGACTGAGCCCCAAAAGAGGGGTATAGGAGAGAGTTACAAGGTCACACGCAGATTACCACTTGTAGTAGTTGTCACTGTTGTTCTTTTGTACCATCATGTTCTCTCAAACCTCAGCTGTATTTTGTCACCATTAATACAGAAAAACAAACATTTTACTGAGGTCTGTAAAGCTCTGGTGGGAATGAAGCCCACTGTTCCCAAGGTAAGAGCTTTCCTTGAACAAAAATATCATAACTTCATGTTAAGAGGCAGGTATAGAAGGAAGAGACCTACAAGACCACCTTGTCCTGATGACAGGCAACATAAGTCAGTCTGATTTGTGTTTTGATGTTACGCTATTGTAGATGGCCCATTCTTCAGGCAAACTTAAGAACTGCTCAACAAAACTTTCTTATGGTCTGTAATTCTATGAGTGAACAACAAAACTAAACACAAAGACCATCAGTGAAACTGTGGAGAGGTGCAAGATGTCAAACCTTTTCTTTTTCCCTTGTTCAGGCCTTTAGTTATGAGAACCTTAAACTCAGTGTAGGACGCTTATACAGAATAGAAGGTTCCCCACGATTTCAAGTGACATTTTTCTTGTGCTCTATTTGTCATGTCACAGGACCAAACAATATATCTCTTGCAATTACAGTGAGAGCTATGGAAACAGGAATACATTAAAATGACCAGATTTTAATATATTGTTTTGGAGACCAAGTGGACTTACAACATTCATGCCAGCTTTTTCTCTGAATTTGACTTAACTGAAGGAACCATCCCTATCCTGAAATTAAATAGTTGCATCCATTATTATTCTCGGATTAGAGACAATAATTTAAATTAATATCAAGATGCATTTTTAAAAATCATCAATCTGCCATCTTAACTACATTATTTTCTACCTTCAGGCACTTGTAGTTTTGATGAACATGATTCAAATAAATTGGCTCTTTTTCCTCCGTGGCTTCTTTAATTACTTTGTTATTATCCAAGGAACTGGTTTAATTTAAATGAACACAGTGTTCCTGCTACTACTACCCAGAGAAAACACAGACTCAGAACATGCTGTTTTGTAGTTACAGTGTGTGCCTCTGCATGTGGATGCCAAAACTGGTCTGGTCTTACCCATTCACCTACCTTTGTGTGATCCGAAAGACTCCTGCCCTCATGATCACTTGTCCTGAACACCTTCTTGTGAGTCTTTCCAGATAAAGAGCAAAGGTAATTAGGCAATTAGATTAAAAGACACTTTTACAGAACATTTATTTCATACCTAAACTACACAGTTACTTCATCTTACCCAAGGCAATGTTCCCTTACCAAATATTTGTGTATTTTTAATCAAAGAAATGTGTGTAACAAATAAGCACAATAAATAACAGTATTTGCCCTGTTGTGTCCTTATATTACTGTTAGAGCAACACAGGTTTGTAATCCAGTTCTGTACATAGGTGTAAGATTCCTTCTCCCCCTCCTTTTGGTGTCTTTCCAACTAAAGTACATAATAAAATACATAAGAGGGTGGTTAAAAAAAAAATACAAGCAAACATTGGTACTTCATAAAATATTTAAAGACCTTACAAAAACGCAAAACTGTATTTCATTTCCTGAAGTAGTTATAGTTTCAAACTCCATCTATTTCTTTTAAACCAAACCCATATGTGTTTGAGGCAGTTTTAATCTGTGGAAATACTTTATTTTTGGCTGGCCTGCATGACTGAACATTAAGTATGAAGCAACAAGTATGGCAAGTCAGGATATTGAGAAGAAATTGTTGTATCTCAAAGAGCAAATTGTTAAAATCTGAGCAATTTCAGTTTGTTTGTCTTTTTTCTGTGATTAAATATGAGCTACACAACCATATTTTACAGCGGTGGTCTAGGTAGCCAGCCTATTTTAATTTTTCTGTGGGTTTTAATAGCAAGAAGTCTTCCCTGTGCTACAAAGCTGACATTTTGAGTCCCTTCCATCTACAGTGGACATGTGCACCGTCATTTTTAGAGTAACCTTCACATATATGGTCAAATGGGGGCCAAATCATCACACACATTACTTAATTTATTCTTCCTTTTTCACTTTCTTAATACCAACGGAAGCTCTTGGCAGCAGACTGCTTGCGAGGCGAGCACCGGTTTCTGTAGGGAGGAGCACGCCGGCGGCGAGGAAGCAGCTCCCAGTCGCCGGTTTCACAGCGTGGACAAGGTGGGAAGTCATTTGCAGAGCACGTGAAATGCAGCCTCTTGATTTAATGGCATTTCACACCATTCTGTACATACAGAAATGAGTGCTCAAAACACAAGACAGGGGAGAGCCGGGCCGGGCGGCTCACTGTACTTGATCTGTGCTTGCTGTAGGTGACGACCTTGGTTGGCCCTGATGTATCTCCAACATTTGATCTGATTTCTGTTGCCTTTAGCTGATTAATACTGTCATCATGAAATCAGAGGAAGGGGCAAGTACAGGAAAGAGTCTGTGATTATTTTCTTTTTTAATGTGATCTCTGCTGAGCATAAGGTTTATATTTGCTTAATTAGGACTTCACTATAAACATTAATGACCCTAAGGCCAACCTGATTTGTTTGAGAAAGGTAATAAATTATCTGCCAGAACAGTTTGATCTCTATATAGAAGTCTTACTCCAGCTGGAGCCTGACTGCATCCCCCAGTTTTCCATCGGTTCATCTCACACGTCTTTTACTGCACCACAATTCCTCTTGCAGCAGCCTCATACATGTCAGTAAGAAAAAACATAAAAAGCCTCATCTTTCCCTTTCAGACGGATGCTCTGCTGCCCACCACAGTGCTACGTCCTGAACAATCATTGCTTCTTGCAACTAACAGGAACGTGTCAGGATCTTGAAAGAAATAATTAGATGCCAACTTTGGATAATAGAGTATTTAAAAATCAATTAGCTTTAATGGGAATACTTCACAAGTTTTCTCATGATTCTGCTGTTTGACATGATGTGTTGAAGTGTGTCTCACAGACAAGTAATAGCCCAGTATCTCACGGGAAAGTGAAGCCTCTGCTGTGATGTACTAAAAGTGCATTTTACTGCTTCTGGAGTCCATTCATTTCTTGCCATACCAGCGTCAATGAACTTCCTAGCTGCTGTCAGTGTGTTTAGTGCTCATGTCAAGCCAGCACTGTGCTGGCCCTGACATCAAACAAACTGGCAGCAATCAAGATATTACCTCGAGCTGGCAAGAAAGAAAAATAGCAGGAGCCTATAAGGAGCAATAACTGAAACACTTTCTTTATCGACCACCCCAAGTTTCCTGTAATCTTGTGGCCATAGAATAATTAATCCGCTACAGACGATGGCATGGAGTGTTGAGAAGAAACAAATTATATATTTTGCTTTACGTTCCATGGAAATGTCATTTTAAACCTGAGGTTTTTGGGGGCATGTTCTGCTTTCTCGTTTACTGGGGTCTTCCTGTAAGCCAGTCCGGTCCAACTCTGCCCCTTGCTGTAAGTGCATCCTTAAATACCTCTTACCCCTAGAAGGCAGATCACAGGCACAGCACTGCTGGTCTGCTTGGTAATTTGAACACTTTTTGGATTTGTTTTTTTCCTCACTGCTTTCTCTCTAGTGCCCTGATGTTATACGATGGGGCAGACAACGGACTGATCGTTGGTTCGTATGTCTTTCTGAATACAGCTATCACCAAATCACTTCCGACTGGCTTGAATGTAAGATTTACTTCTTTTCTAATCTTCCCTAAGTCCATTAAAAAAATCCACATTTTATTTTCCAGCCCCTAAGGAAAGGAAAGAAACCAAAGAACTACAGAAATGTAACTTTGCCTGTTCTCCCTTTGGTCCCTCCCTGAGATCTGAGTATGCAAGAGCTGTCAGACTCAGGATCAGTCCCCTCCTTTCCTGGAGGGTATCTGAGCCCGTTTTTCAAGGGAACAACCAGCACCAACAGGCTACTGAATTCTCCTAGGCAGAATTTTGCTTAACCCTTCCTGTTGATGCTGTTCCGTCTGCTATAGGTATCAAATCCCCTCCCACCCCCCTCCCTGCTCTGCAAAAAAAAGGACATTCAAGCTTGGAGTTTGGGAAACAACAGGGAGATGAGATACCTGGGTTTTAGAGCGTAGTCTAGTGAATATTTTGTCCCTTATCCCCAGCAGCTCAGTGCCAGCAGGGCAGATCAAGCAATTCCCACACCTTGCAGCAGCCCTTTGCCTGGTCCTCCTGGGAGAAAGGAAATGTGGAATCGGTGCTTCATGAAGCAATTACCTTCCAATGTCTCAGGTATGTGCTGTAAATGTTGGGTCGTGTACAGAAGGGGATAAAGAAGAGCCCCAGCCTGGCCTTCTCCCCACTGTTTTGTGACTGAAACAGCTCTTCCTACTTACACACACACAAAAGCAAATCCAAAGCAAACAAACAGCTACTGTATTCCTGACCAAACCACCTTGATGTTCTGTTGATGTTGTTTCTTAAAATGCTTCTTGTGTTGAATCACTTTTTGATGCATTTTAAATATTTCAGAAATTAAGCAGAATGGCTGTTCATAGAGTAGACAAACATTTTTCTGTTATACACACTAATAGCACAAAGATAAATATCATAAAGATTTTTTAAGAAATGCTTCATAAGCTAAGTAAACAAAAACACATATAAATCAAAAAAAGCATAAATCAAATTTTGTCTGTGGGGTGCCCTTTCAAGCATCAGAGCGTGGGAAGAGACTGCTGTGAAACATTAAAAAAAATAGCTCTATTTGCATCATTTCAGTGGCTCCAAACAAAACAGCCATCATTGCATGAGATGAATAAGGGATGCACTTTCCCCTGTCATTTTCCCCAGCACTTTCTGACATCAGCCCAAACTTTAAGCAGCACTCAGCCAATCCTGTAGCATTATCATATCACTTTGACCATAAAATAAATAAATAAGCAAACCCACACAGATACAGCAGCATATCTGCTTAAATGGATTGTTCAGAGAGCTCTCCTTGAAGTTAGTTTCTCAGGCTTTTTTAAATGGGTAGCCTTGAGCTCATATATCTCTTTAAGTACCAACACTATGAATCACCTTGAAGAACTTAAAAAAAAAAAAAAAAAAAAGAAAAAAACCCCTTTATTGTTGTACTAAAAATAAAAAATGGTGTTCCTTCTGGCTTCCACTGCCTGAGAACTGTGTCATCATTTTCTTTTTCTTCTTCTTCTAGTTTATAGACTTAAGGAATAAGCATTTCCCAGGGTTTGGCTGACAAATATTTGTATACGAAAACACCTGCACAATTAAACAGAACAACATGCTTATAACTTGTCCTTTACTCCACTTAGCAATTCTTTTGCAGATTTGCATAGTTATGATGGCACAGTAGCAAGGAGCTCTAAGTCCTTGTTTCATCTTTCGCCATTTTTCAAGTGCTTATCCTTCAAGGATGTCAAAAAATATTGCTTTGAGCTGTGCAACCTGCTAGCTAGGACCCTGAGAAAAGATATAGGACCCATTGCTTTGCACTCCTCCTGGAATCAGATAGGAATCTGGGTTATGGCAGTACCATGTCGTCCATTCCCAAAGCAACAGGTAGAAGGAGATCATTCAGCTGGAGTAGATGGACAAGATTCCCTCTTAGCTGTCCCCATCATGCTGTGGGCTGTTTGGAGGGTTTATATAGTGCTGCCATTGCCAGTAAAGAAGCCTGCAGCAGAAAGTGGGCTCCCATGTCCCAGTCCCTTGAACACGGAGCCGACCTTTATTCTCCTGTCTTTCCATTTCTCTTTTGCTACAGATATAGTAATGATGAAGGTTTAATTTTGAGTCATTACCATCTATTATATCAAAAAAACAATGTTTGGAATTGGGGGTGGTTTAGTTTCCTGACTATATTTAAACAAGGATTTAAACAAACAAACTGGCCTGATTTTTATAATTTATTACAAGAATTCATTTCAAGAAAAAAAAAAATAAGAAAGAAAAAAAAAAAAAGAGGAGGGAATACAAAAAAACCCACCAGGTCTGTATTTAGCACTAGGACATGTTCGAATATGGAGGTATTTTCTGTTCTTCAGTTATCAAGGAGTTAATTTTGAGATTTTACTTCCTCCTTTCCTTTGCAAGCACAGTAAGACTGTAGGAACTGCTGAGGAGACAAAGGATGGGAATACAGGGAAGGAAGGCATCCTGCCGATGGTTTTGTTTGTTACTGTCTGGCTTCCTGTTCTAATTTGTTTTCGTAGAGGTTTTCCCTTCATCAGCCCATTGCCTGCTTTGCTTCTGCTTTCGAGCCCTTCCAGATCTGAGAACAGCTGTGCTAGCCTTGAATGCTCCTGCATCACCGGGCTGAGCCAGCGATGACCCTGGGGGATACTGAGGTACTGCAATATCCCCCAGGGCTCTCTGATCGAGATGAAGCTCTGGAGGTACTGAAGGAGACTGCTTTTTCCCCTCTGGTCTTGCCATTCAGAAGCTCAGAGGAAGAGGGGGACCATTTCACCTTCAGTGTGGGATCTGGCACCAAATCAGTTTGTGGGGATGGGATGCAGAACAGGAACAGAATAAATTCATCTGAAAGGAGCTCTTGTGCCCAGACAACAGTCCTATAGGCAGGCAAGTGAAGCTGTGCATTGATATGCAGTGTGGAGGGTTGGCGAGGCTGCTCTCTGGGCTCCAAGCACTCTCTTGGTTAGACTTCAACATGACAGACAGCCATCAGGTGCAGACACAGATGGGAGATGTAGGAATTCTTCCTAGAGAGGACAGAAATAGCTTCTGACATTCAGAGAGCTGCACTGGAGATGGACACTTCACAGAGACAGGGGTAGAAAACACCCTGGCTCGAGGTGAGGGGGTGGGGAACGTGCAAGAAACCCTGTTTCCTTGAGAAAAAATCATCCCCAGAGAAGAGGTGTCTTCTCCAGGCTGGGAACCCCCAAAGCTGCTTAGCCAAACTCCTTCACTGCCACGGAGCAGCTGAGGTAGCTGGAAATTTGGTACCCTTTTTCTGTGCCCAGATTCGGGTGGTCCCCGTTGCTGCTGCCAGGGCACCCCAGGTACCGCTGCCTACCAGCCGTGAAGGAGCCACTTCACTGCTCCTGGGAATGCAGGGGCACACCACCCGTGTTCCCCTAGGTTATGCCCAAATCATTTATTAAAGCGAATGTTCAGGGTTGACTTTATTACAGTATTGCAGGCTGGAGTACCAGTCTGGTACTCTGTACAAGTGGATGAGGAATCCTCTTCCCATTAGATCATCCCGATCTCTCTGTAGGGTGAGGTTTTTCTTTTCCTGTGTACAAAGCTTTGCTGCTCCACGTACTGGGCTGCCACTGCTTTTGCGCTCCTGGCTTGTTTTGCGTGAGAGCAAAAAGGAAGCAAAGAGTAATCATAGGTGGAGTAGAGATGCTTCAGTTAGTGGCTTGTTAAAAATAATCACTACTGCATGCCGGCTGGTGAGAAAAATGGCACCCAGTGGTGTGCTTTTCCAAGAAAAAAGGAAGAACATGGAAAATTACCATCTAAAAACAAAAGATAGGTAAAATCCCCTGTTGTTTTACTTGGCCAAGTCTGGTATTCCTTAATCAGTGCTTCAGCAGCTACGCTGTGAAGGAACGACACATGCGGCAAACCTGTAGTGACTCACAAGCAGCACAGCACATACCAGCAGCCACGGGATCTCACACATACAATGCTCTTTCATTCAGACAGGTTTCAGCAAACCCTAACTCACAACTCACAGTTTCTCACAAACTCTCTGTCAGAGAAATTCTTTGTCCAGCTTCAAATATATCCAGTCCTGGGCTGGAATGAAGAAAATGTTTAGCACTGTTGATTCAGAAGCACTAAAAATAAGGAGTCTGATGAAAGTACAGCGAGACTTTCACAGAAATAGTGAAAAAACTTAGAATGAACAACATCAAACCAAGGTGCAAACCAGTAGTACCTGCATTTTTATTATGCCTCCCTCTCCGCCCCCGCCAAACTGCCAGTTTTACACTTATCCTTGCTTGCAATTCTGAGGAAGATTATTGAAATGAACCTTGGATGCTATATTCTGAAAGGGGTATAACACAATGCCTTAACCTGCCCATAGGCTGCAAGCTTTTTTTCCACCCCCAGCCCCAACCCCAATGGACTTGTCAGCAGTTTCTATCATTAGCAACATAATCCCTCCTCTCTCCCGCTCTCTCTTTTTATGTTTTCCCAGGGCTGCACCAATAATGAATAATTTACCAGTGTGGAGAAAGAAAAGTGTCACTACTGGAGTCTCGAGGCTCATCACTCACAAACCTGTCACATGGTCAAGAGTCATCAGTGCCATTATTTGTGTGAAGAGAAATTAGCACTAATCTACTGCTGACTCTCTTGCTCCAGCCACTGTAAATGGTGCCAGATTCTTAACAGAGCAGATTGTCTGTGCCACTGCAAATTGCTTATCTCAGTAAAGTTATTAAAAAAAAAAAACAAAACGTCTTCACACTCACTTAGAGGATATCCCACATGTGTTAAGAATTAGAGGAGAGGCACTGTAGTGTAAAGGGCTGTTACCTTTCCCACACTGGAGTGCTAAAGATTTGCCTCTCTGCTATTAATAAAGAGCCATTGAATCTGTAGAGGGGATTTTACACAGGACTTTCAAAGGCGTACATTTTTTTGCAAAAAAGGAAATATGGCTTTCCATGTCACAGAATAAGCATGTGAATGTTAAGATTTGAATTTTAGGAAGGAAAGGAAACTGAACTATGAAACATAAACAAGGCACAAAATAGAACAAAATGGTGTCTTGAGTAAATAATCAGGGCAACAATGAGAACTATTGTACTGCAAGGGCCTTCCTCCTATGAAAGAAAGGAAGAGATGGGTAGTGCGGTTGATTTGTTCCAGCAGTCATTTCCATCCATCGATCTGTGGATTTTAAAACTCCTACCATCAGCAGGTTTTTGGAACACTCCCTTCGTGAACTTCACAGCAGAAGCAAAGCTGCCGTCGGCCCGGCTCATCCTCGCAGCAGCAGAAGTGACAGCTGGGGCTCAGAGGCAGAAAATCCCGCAGTCCCTCCTCGAGGCCTCGGTGGATCCCATCAAAGGGCGAGGTTTGCTCTCCACCAGGGACCAGCCCCCACATCTGGTGGAGTCCAAGCAGAACTATTGGCAGGGAAAAAAAAAAAAAAAAAAAAAGCAGTTTCCATCTCTAAAGGTTTGAATGGATTAATTTGCTCTCTCTTCTTCCCTTTGTTCAAAATAATTTTCCAGTTTTAATTCCTAGCAAAATAAGCCTGTCTGAATAGGGGAGTCACCAGTGAAAATGTAATCTTTGGATTATGAGAAATGCTGGCCTACAATCAGAAACGTGCCATTATAAAACAAAATTTGGATGAAGAAATTTTCTTATTTTGATCAGAAAAGCACTTAAGTTGTTAAAAACTTTTGCCTTTTCTCACTCTGAGAGGATATACAGGGAGCCGGGTCTCCAGCCTGGCTATGTGCCTGGCAGGCAGCCTTTAGGACTGCCCTCACACTTCTTGGCAGCTCCGCTCTGCCCAAATACACTCTGGGGGCACCCCCCAGCTACGGCAGCCAGCAGAATCCCCAAAGTGGGAGGCTACATGAGAAACATCCACAGCCTTGGGCTGTATTATGGTTTGCACCTAAGATCCTCCAAGGACACTATGCATCCTTCCCACTGCAGACTCACTGCCTCTCAGCCCTTGAAGACCACTCTGTCTCCACGTGAACCTGCGAGGAGGCTGTGTTTGCTCTTGAGGAAAACACGGCAGCCAGCAGAATCCCCAAAGTGGGAGGCTACATGAGAAACATCCACAGCCTTGGGCTGTATTATGGTTTGCACCTAAGATCCTCCAAGGACACTATGCATCCTTCCCACTGCAGACTCACTGCCTCTCAGCCCTTGAAGACCACTCTGTCTCCACGTGAACCTGCGAGGAGGCTGTGTTTGCTCTTGAGGAAAACAAGGATAGATGGTGTGGCTTGGAGAAGATCCCCCTGTCATTGCGAGAGGAGGACTGGTGTGTGGAAGGGCACACCATAGCACTGGGATCAGGAGGGACCCCAGAAGTACCCAGCTCTTATCAAAATACCTACATCCAAACACCAATGCAAAACCTCAAAGAGATTCTCAGATAGCAAATTAAGTTGGAGGTTTAAAGTCCTTTTAATTTTTTTTCAGTATTTATCTTTTTTTTTTAATTTAAAAAGTGGCAAAATTTCACACAAGTCTCCTGTCACTTGTGCAAACTAATGATCTTGTCCTAAAGCTGGATTCCTGACTGAATTTCCTGAGTCACTCTCTAGCACTTATCCTTTCCACTATCCCTCTTGTCTCCATTTTTATTTCATTGACACACAAAAGTGGGAAGTGTTATTAAAAAACCTTAGCAGATGTGCAGCCCAAAAGACATCCAGATTCGTCTTCCTTCTCAAGCTCTTACTGCTGCTCAGCCATCTCTTCCACTACAGTTGCAGTGTAGTTATGTGTCCCAAATCAACACACACCATTGCCAAAGAATCTCCACCTCGCTGCACTCGCTGTGTCCCTGCTGCCCAAGGCTGACTCCCTTCCCCAAGACCAAGATTTCTATTACTCATCTCATCCTTGCCAAGAGAAACGTCCTACTTTCCAGAAAACTAAGGCATTGCAGATGCATTGTGGGGCTGCGGGACCAGGAATTGGGAGAGGGCACTGACCCCCAGTGAAGTCCAGTTGCAGAAGGGGAGGACGAGAGCTTTGGAAGAGCAGCTGGGCTGAAAAGGCACGTCCCGGTGGTGCTGGGGATCAGCTCACTGTGTCCTGCCTCTGCCCCTCTCCGTCTCTGCACAACAAATTGCTGTTGCTGTTCCAGCTTGCTAGAGCAAAGAGGTAGAAACCTCAGCTAAAGTGTTTGAAGGGGCTCTTCAGAAACAAAGTGTCTGCAGTTTAAGGTTTGAGATAGACCGTATTCAGACCTGGATTTTACTGTTACATTGCTCGGGAACCCCAGATGCTTTCTAGCTCCCTGAGCACATCTGTTGCTGGAATCATAACCGTGTTTACCGTCTTAAAAGCAACTTGTCTCACAAAGCAGCAAGGAGGAGCAGAGTGGCTGTGGAGGCTCCTGGGAGAGATTTCCACCACGTGCTGCTCCCTGCAGCTTGCAAGGTGGAGGAGAGGGCACCCTCGGCCCCCTGCCTGGACTTGCTACAAAGGCAGTCTTGGCAAATCGTGGCCTCTGGATTAACCACAGGAGGATTGGTCTCCACCTTCCATGGGGAGGGCGAGGAACTAAGCTGTGAAAGCGCCTTACGTCACTCTGTTGGCAAACAAGGGCTTTCTTCATCTGGCAGCGCAGTGTGTCGAACTCATGAAACCTGCCGATCGCAGAAGATCTGATAGACAGATCTTGGCTTTCTCTGTGATTTTCCAGTGTCTCCATCCCCATGGTGGTATCATCTGGCTAGATGGTAGCACTCATGGTGTTACCTGGCTAGAGGAGAACCTCATAGATGACAAAGTAACAGACAGGCACCCACAAAACGCACTTTGGTTTTCTGCAGCTGCATCTATTCTGGCCAGCATTTCAATCTTTTTAGTCACATTCATTTTGCCTTCAAGAAAGAAGTTTATTATGACCTTTGCTCAGACCAGCTGGAACCAGCCTGAAACATGAAAACTCTAACATATCATATCTGATGATGTCAGCTCACACTTCTCTCCAAGCCTCCCCCAGACTAAGTCATAGCAGGAGGGTTCAAAGTGAATACTTAATAGCATTAGCGTAAAGATATACTGCCAGTGGGCTAATGGATCAGTAATTCAGAATGGAGTGAATTTTCCTGACTTGTTGGTGCTGCCTTGTTTGTCTCCCAGTGAAAATGAAGCAGGATGCCCTTCCTGTGTTTCAGATCAGTAACAAGCTTGAGACGATTTTCATTTACAATCACAGCTGCAGTATATGCCTTAGTTATTTCTTAGCACATGCTTTACGCCCTTGCACGGTGTCAGGTATCAAACTTTTAAATTTGGAATTTAAAAATATACAGGAAGACTCTGCCCATGTTGAACATGTTCATGGCAAGCTGCCCTCTGTCAGGTGTGCATCCCAAAGTCTTGTTCAGCAATTGCTGATGGTCCAAAGTGACCCTAAAGCAAATCAGAATATTCATCTGCCTCAGAGCAGTAAAACTCAGGTCGTGTATGAACTCCTGGAAAAGCTCTTAGGCTGATAAAGTCCATTAGGATCTCCTGAACAGATGTCACACACATACTGAAACTTCTGAATGCATTGCTCTCTTGCACCAATACAAGTCATTAATAGCTGGTAATGATATATATTGATCTATCAGTGTTTCAATACACAGTCCACTTCTTTGACTGGCTGCTCTCACAAGCAGAAAGCACCTTCTAAGCAGGTGATGTTCATTTCTGTCTCTGCAGCACTGTTGAATTAGAACACCTTGTGATAAATTTCTTGCCCTGTCTTGGCTCTGAGCAGAGCGGTGTCAGGAGACATCTACAAAAACAGCTCCTGCTGTAGGTCCATGGTGAAATTTGTTGCACCGTTCATGAGTGGCCAGTATCTCTCATTGACTTAATGAGCTCCTCTGAAGAAAATTTCTGCTTCACCCTGAAGAACACTCTGATTGATGCAGTCTGCAGCGTTTGTCTTTTGTCAACTCAGCCTTGCCTCCTGGTGCTGTGATAAATCACAAATGCTATGATGCACTAGTTGGTTTCACTGCAGACTGAACCCATTGCAAATATAGATTTAAACAGTTGCTTTGAAACTTAAGCTTTTTTTTTTTTTTTTTCCAGCTTTCTTTGCAGAGGCATGTTTTATAACAACTGACATCTCCTTTCTCTCACACTTTATTATTATCAATTAGCAGGGTCAAAGACCTCCCCTTAGGAAGGTTTAAAACAACATTTTTCCCCTTTGGTTTTAATGCCCTACACCAGTTTTTGTGCCATCTACTGTGCAGCAGTATACCTCCCACTTGCCTTTGTGATCCTAAATATCTGTGCCCTGATTCATGGCTGGGGCACGCAGCGGCAGCCAGATCACAGCACTTCCATGCAGACCTTTTCATAACAGCACAATGGTATCGGTTAAAAGAAATGAAATCTGGTGCTTGAGAAAAAACAACCACACATGTACACACAAAAAACCCCACACCAACCTTATATTACAGTCTGCAGCTAAATGTGAAGCTGTATGGACCCCACGCCAAAACATAACCACAGTTTAGGGAAGTGGCATAGTATGTGTTGTAACTACAGGGTTTCACCACAATAGCAGACCTACAGAGCCAGTCAAAAGGTGAGTTTGTCTTTGTTTGCAGTGAGAATTTGTGTAGGTTTCTTTGGCTGGAATTTCTTATTTCCTTTAAAAAGGGGAAACGGGACATTCACCATTCCCCATCACTCTGCACCGAAATGGCAGTGGATGGATGCCTACATTCGCCATCAGCTCAGGTTAGCGCCGTAATGCAGATCTCTTCTCTGAGCTGAGTAGCTGTAATGGGTTATTATCTGTGTGACACAGCCTCTGGAGTGGCAGAAGATACCCCTTTTTTTTTCTCTGTTGACCTTTTTTACTCTGCTGACAGATGGAAAAGCTAAATTATAATTTAAGGAACCAGGTACCCAATTCTGTCAAAACATCTCTTGCGATTGTTTCTTGTTCAAGAGAAAACTACAGATAATCAAGTAAAAGTGTTTGAGGTTTCCAGGTCTAAAAAGACATATCAGAGACAATATTAAGTAAATTATGTTAATGCAAGAATGACCTTCTAGCTATTGTGAGCTTAGGGTTTAATAGTTTAAGAAAAGCCCAGTAAGGAAAACAGACATTGCTAGCTTTGCTAAAATCAAAATGTGAAAATAATTCCAAAGTGAAATTGACTGTCTGAACTTCACAGAATAAATAAGAGAATACAAAAATTAATTCATTCCACAGGTGAGAGAAAATATCTGACAGTTTTAAATTCTTTCATTTTGGAGACTTTATGGTTTTAAAGCTTATGAACTAACACATGAGACAGTGTTATGCTAGAAATTTAGTGAGTGTTCTTCCACTTAAATGAACAGAAAATGACTTTTAAAACATAAAATTATATTTCTTGAAGAATTATATGTAACACTCGCAGTGCAAGTTTTAACAAAATTCAAGGTGCCCTGCTCTTGGTATCCCCATAGTCTTTGATTCGTGAAACAGCTTTTAGATAATTTAACAGCCAGAAATGGTTTAAAAGAAAGACAGGGAAACTGCTGGTATCTCTACCAATTTGTATTCTCTGTCTCAGACTTCATAACTTGTTCCTGCTCCTGTGTGACAAGCGTTGATGGGAATGCTTGTGATGCGGTTCTACACTACTGAAACAAAACCTTTGATGGTATTTTTCTCCCAACTATACAAGTTATTTATACACCACCATTCACTTTCCATATTAAATATATTCTGATATTCTAGGAACAAAAATAACAAGAGACCATTCTAGTGCTCTTAGGGACATGGCTACTTCTAACCCAAAGATTTTACATTGAAAACACCTGCTTAAGGTGAGTGGAAAACTTTACAGAATCCAGCTCACAAGAGTTTTAATACAGTGCTGCTGCTTCAGTTCAAGCAGAGGACACTTCTGTTCTCTCTCCTGAACTCAGCTTTGTGATGGTCTCAGAGACACACAGTGTGTAGGAGCACAAGGTAAGCTTTACCCCTGGGATTTCTGTGACAGTCACAGTCACACATCAAAAGAAGTGAGCCAAGCTAATTTAAACATAAAATAAGGAAATGTGACACAGCGTCTGTTGAATAGCAGTTGTGCTCCTCTTTGGATTCTGTGGTGTTGCCACCCCAACACATCTGGGCAGGTCCCATGGGAGTGCATTACAGACCCTGCTCTGAACATGACTCATGCTTACTGTCTCAAATTTGATTCTAGCACCAATCATCTATGAGTGTTCTCTTGCCTCCTCTTTGCCTGTGTGTAGGACTCCCTGACCTTAAAGGCAGCACTATTTTCCACAGGCAGGATTTTCTGTTCTCTTCTCACAACCAGGGAGCATAAAAGTAGAAAGTAGTTCCTTTTCTTCCACGTGTATGTAGGGACTAAGGGGATGGTGCCTCCCCATTTTAATCTGGCTGTGTCTGTATCAATGACAGGAGCACCCTCCTGCCCACCTTTTTAGGAACTCTTTTTTCTTTCTCAGATGGGTAAGTGGGGCTGGCTCTGGTGGCACACATGCGCAGGTTCCGCAGTCCCAACTGCATCACGTAAGGCAAACTGCCCACGCTGCATTTATCCGTGTTAAGGGTGGTAACAGCCCACTTGTTCCCTCTTTTTGTCCTTCCTCTGTTGGTCCACACCTTACCACAAAGGAAGAAGTAACCTCCATGGAACTTGTCTCGTCTGCTACAGACTCTGATCAAAGCCAGATGGTCACCCTGGCTCACCTCCCTTTGCTTCCCCTGCCCCATGTCCAGCTACTCCTACTACGACTTCAATAATTTACCTGGGATTATAGCAGAGAATCGCTTTCCTTAGATGACTTCCTGAACAGTGGGAATGGCTGAAAATATGTCAAGTACGGAAAATTCAGTTTTCCGTTTATTCGAGTGACAAATTTTACCTTACTTTTTTTCTTCTCACAGCTCAGAGATCCCAGATTCCTTCCTGAAGAGCCCATTAACACCCAATATTTTTTCAGTCTGAAGGTGAATCCAGAGCACTAATGTAACCTTTCAGTCTCTTTCTCAACAGAAAAATTAGATCTCTTGATGTTTGCAAATGCAAAGCATTTTCTCTCTAGCTTGGGAAATTTCTGTATGTATCTCTCTATGCACACATACAAATGTATTTAATTTCTGTTTGAATCTTTCAACATCTTTTTTTGAAACATAGACACATGTCCATCATAAAGCCAATGCTGTATCTACTTCCCACTCTGTGGTTCAGTGATTACATTAGCTATTTTCAACAGCTTGGGATTTGGAGCTCACTTTGAACTGTTTATCCCTAAGACCACTACTACTTTTGGAGCCATCAGTTGCCAGATCCTTTGCTGTGAAAGTCTGCCACCATTCTTATTCCCTGTTAATCTCTCTGCATTTGTCTATATTGAAATGCATTTTCTTTGGCTTGACCAGTTTGCCAAGCTGCATGTATCACTCTGTCTGACTTTCTTGCCCTTGTTAGTGTTTACTTTTCTGTCTACTTTTCCATTATCTGGAAAAGTTGCCAGCAGTCACTTCATGAGCATAAAATGAGCACAGAAGTTCAAATAAATATACCTACAGCTCAGCAGCATTTTTATATATGGTTGCATTCATTTTGTATTTATTCCCAGATTATTTATGAATGATTTGAACAGCATAGGATGACTCAAAATGACCCATAACATGACAACTTCTGTGTATGTGACTTCTCAAGACCTCTGAGACCCTTGCAATTACTCTCTCACAGGGCTCATTTTTCAATTAAAACTCTACTCAATATTAAGACAAAATGTCTGTAAAATTTTTGTGTATTGTCAATTAAACTCAGCCTCAAAGAATGAGAGCTGTAGTGATGAACAGCAGTGGTTCGAAGCAGAGACCTGCTGGCCATAAAAACACATTGGTGGGGCCTAGGAATTGCTATCCTGTAGTACTACTGGTATAAATCTTGTATCAGTTTTTACATTCTGGTGCTCTGGGTTGTTGACAAGGATGTTACAATGACACCAGACACTTAAAACAGAATTTATCCCTGTCTTTGTCTCCCTTATTAAATCTGTAGTCTTCAGAACTTCTCATCTGTAGTATTTTCTCATTTTCTATTTATTAAATGTTGGGGTTTTTTTTGAAATCTCTAATTCTTGCTTTCCTTTCATAAGAGCCAGATGGACTTTATACAAAGTTGTCATCTTTCTTGACTGGAAAATGGCAAACTTACTGGTCCTCTGACAAGCTCCTCTGAGAAAACTCTCAGTTTTCATACCAATCTTTCTCCGCAGACAGTTTCACACAATGTTATCTTTAACTTTTGGAAATTAGCCTTTTTTGAAGGGTCAGATATATTATTCATTGAGGTTGTTGTGCATTTTATGGTGTTAGACCTACCAGGGAGGTGAAATCTGGTACATCAGTGACCCCTGGTTGTAGTCCAGCAATTCATTTTATTCATACTGGAATTCAGCACTGAGTGCTCCTATCGGCTAAAAAAAACCCACCAAAACCAACCTGTTTGTGCCAGTCTGTATCCTGTGAGATAACCAGCAGGTACATGCTGACTGAATGTCTCTTTTTGCAAGATAAAAGGTAAGATGTTGAGTGTCCTAGTTGTGAGTCGGGGTGTGTGATGAATCCCAGAGAACACCTTCTTTGATCTTTGCTACTTAAAGCATCAGTCGATGCCTGCTCAGTCTCCTGTGGTTCGCAGCCAAGGCAGCTGGACAACTAGAGCCAGGGGAAGCCAAAAGTGCAGCATACAACCTGAGCAGCTCAGCCAGGAGCCAAGAGCAAAGGTGACAAGGACCTCCCAAGAAGGCAGCCAGGGACTTCTGGCAACACTGACGTTTTGAGTTTTGCAACATTCTCCAAGTATCTGACTTTTCACTACTTTCCCATTTGTAAATAGAGATTTTAACACCCCTTCCAAGCCACTCAGCCCAGACACTTCAATAATTACAATTATGTGTAATTTCATCTCATCTATCAGTGTTTGATTATTTTCCTCCTTACCTGATTTCCTGCCATTGGCCTCTAAATAACTGAGAAATGTGCTTTTTGCACACTAGTTCAGCCTGTTCACAACAGCCTTAACTCACCATTGCTTGCTGCAGCCATTTCTGCACAGGAGGAGGGAGAGACCCCAGGTCCCACAGCCCAAGCCTATACTAGTTGGGTCAAATTTTAGTGAGGCAGCCAGGCAATACTACAAAAAGACAAGATCTCCAGCTCTATGCTACCTGCACATTCACCAGCTCATCCTTCACATTTTCTGCCTTGCTGTCTCACCTCTCGTCTTTCCGTTGAGGATCACCACCGCCAGGACAGGCTTCCCAGATGACCCGTGATCGCAGCAGCCACCGCAGCCTCACCACCCTCCCGCCTCGGCTGAGCAGCTGAACCAGAGCCAGAGCCTCCCAAGCCATGCAGAGGGCTGTGCCGGCAGCTGGGCTGTGGCCACAGCGAGGAGTAAGTGCCTTCCTCCAGACCAGGCAGGTGCCACAACTGCAGAGGATCTTTAGTGCACTTAGGGGAGTTTTAATGACTGCATTCAAGCCTTTGAGATACACAGATATTAACTAGACCTAGACTTTTAAACCATCTGAACAATAACAATTCCCCTTTTTGGTGGAGTTTTATTTATAGAGGTATTTCTAATATCTCCAACAACGTATTCTCTAACTGTACACAGACTTTTCCAGGAACAGCAGAGTAGACTGAGACTGAGTTTCTGATGTAATAAACACGAAATGCAAACATTTCAGGCCTTTTTTTAAACATCATAAAAGAAGAAAGAAGGGCAACAAGCCCATTTCCTCACCTTTTGCAGATCTCCTTTAAGAAAACATGGCTTAGGCAGGCAACTGAACAAACACACTGTGAATATTATTTCTCTCCGACCAGAACCTCTAATGAAAAGTGAATGGGAGGACTCAGCTCATCCTACATAGCTGGCAAAAATTAAATAAAAACACGCTCAGCAAAATGATCCCTTGGTATTCTCCTATCTCCTGCCCCCACTGCAAGGAAGCACTGCTATCTTCTGTACGCATCCCCAGGGCTGCACCAGGCACCTATATTTATTGCTTACTGTTGGGCTATGAGGAGAATGGGTGGCTTTTACTTGAGAAAATAATTCATTTAGCATATATATAGCAAAAATGCATTCAAATGGGATAGAAATAAAGTCAAACAAAGACACAGCTTTCAGAAAGCTAAGAGGTGTTTTGTGTTTGTTTTTTTTTTTCACAAAAAAAAAGTGACATCTTCTTGGTGCCTTATTATCAGAAAAGGACTTTTTAACCTGTTTTATTTATGGAACTAGGACAATGTTTCAAAGTGCTCCCATTTAATTAGCTCACCTGAGAGAAGTGTGCAGCAGTTACAAAAATGCCCCAATGATGCCCAAGTTATTCTCTCCCTCCTTTGATGAATATTATTTAATTTCCCATGTCTCCAATCTGATGTTCTCACTCTCTTCCTCTGAAACACCTGTGCTTGTGGGCTAAGGATAGGATCCCTGCTCAGCACTGTCACAAAAGCAAGGAACATCTGGGCTTATACGTCCCTGCTAGCTTCTGGCAAACATTGTTCCACACATGCCTGTTTCACACTTTTGTCTTCCCAGCCTGCTGGGGGGTTTCTGGGAGCTCTTCACTGTCTTGCTCGGGGAAAACAGGGACAGCACGTCTGTCCGTAGGCACCAGAGGGGCAATTTTTGGTGCCTGATAACTAGACCAGCTTTCCGGAGAAGAATGGTTCAGATTCATCCCTGGTATAACTCTGCTGACTCTAATGGCTTTTTACCAGGGATGAATTTGGCCCCATGTTGTTAGATGTGTGCATATTAGAAGCAGAGTCATTTGCTACAAGGGAAACAGTCAACATCTTATTTGCATTCGTGCATATCAACAATGCAATTAGGGCAAACTTCTTTGAGAATTGGATTCAGATGGTAATTAAAGAATTGTGTTATGAATTTTAATTTGGCATTAGTGAAGTAAATTATTCCGTATTGCTCTGTTCTCACAGTTTGGGCAGAATACATTATGCTTTGCTTACTGAGACCTTTGAATTAGAAAA
>NW_010108207.1:550-30142 GCF_000699245.1 Pterocles gutturalis | reverse complement strand
AAAAAAAAAAAAAAAAAGAAAAAAAAAAAAGAAAAAAAAAAAAAGAGCCTAGTCCCTGTGTCCTTAGAATCTAATTGTGTGGAAGAAAATGAGTTACATAAAACATTTGCCAGTGATTCAAAGTCAAACATCAGTGAACATCATTCCTTTGATTCCCTCCCACAATTTGGGGACTAAGTTGGATGGGCTGGGGAGGAATCTCTTCTAAGCAGCAATAATTTGTAAGATCTAATAAAATAAAAAAAAAAAAACCACATAAAAATAGCTACTTTGAAAAGAATGATGAGACAGAGATGTTTTTAAGAAAAATCAATGTTAACATTAATATCACTGATAATGATAGGTGGCCAGCAGATATGACCTTAGAAATTCTGGGTGAACTTACAAAATTATATTGGACCCTTGACATACACATAAGAGTGCATATGTGTGTGTGTGTATATATATATATATATGTGAATACATAGATCTGTTTGTTTGCATTTGTGTCTGTAGTTTTCAAGGTCTGACCTCCTTAGGTAGCACAAACCCTAAGCTCTAGCTGCTAACCTTTTGCACTGCTATTATGTTCAATAACTGGGTGCTGTTCTTCATGTCCCAAACTCTATGCTGGCAGCTGGCAGAGGGTTTTAAAGAAAGACGAGTAGAGACAAGGACAATGACAATTTGGCATAACTGTTGAATAGAAGAAATCTAGGTACATGCATGTGGAAGGAAAGGAAGCGTTGTATATAGTAGTTGTCAGAGTAGTATTTAATGGAACCACTGAAAGTGAACCTCGTTGTGCATGATGCTCTGCATGTTTGCAGTAAAAGACAATCACTGCTTGCAGAATTTGCCCTCCAAGCAGACAAGAAGCAAGACACAGCATGGGAGGAGGGGGATGTTATTCTTTCCATATTATATGACACATGAATCTCCTTTCTTCAGCAGTGTTTCCCTTTCACCCAGGCCTCCGGGCTCCTGCATCAGCAGTGCCCAGGCACTCCCACGGGTTAGCCCAGCTAAAGGTCTAGAAAAGGCAAGAGGAAAACAACTGCTATGTTCAACCCCTCCCTCCAGAAAACAAGTGAACAATCCAACTCCATGTAAGAGCTGAGGGGCCTGGCTCCTGTTCACATCCATGGCAGTGCTCCCCAGCAGGATGCCCCGAGAGGGTTTGCACTGTGGGTTTGGTGAGGGGGCAGCCCCCCCTCGCTCCCCCACATTACCGCCCCTCAGCGCTGCCTGTGTCCTCCCTGACAGATGTTTGCCTGACCTACTCTTGAGGACTTCTGGTGACAGAGATGTCGCATTTTCTCTAGGCAGCCCATCCCAGTATTTCACTGTCTTACTGTTAAAGTTGTTCTTTCCTCATATTTAGCTGACATCTTTCTTGCAGGAATTTAAGTTGATCAGACCTTGTTCTTTGATGAGTGAGAAAAATCTTCAGGTTCATTTCAAGTCAATTAAGCCATGCCAGTTTCTCCCAGCTAAAGGTACAAAACTAGAAATTGCTTGAATTTTTTGTTACACGGGAGAAGTGCAAATCATTTTGTGGTTTGGACTTAACAAAACAAACAAAAAAAAGCAGCTAAAATTCCAGGGCATCAAATTGCCATACAGATGGCCATACTTTCAGTATTTCTCATTTAGAAAACTCAAGAGCCAAACATTTCACAAGGACTAGGCACTCTCATGAGAAGGAATTTCTCCATTATTTTCATTGTAGATTAAAATGTTTATGATTTAAATAATCTTTGGATGAGGTCCTGACCTCATGTTTGTATAAATGTGGCCTTGTTCAGCTGAAGTCTGTGGAGCTGCATAAAAATAACACCAGTGTAAGACAGAATCCAGCCCAGAATATGTCAGCATATTCTCAGCCCCATGATATTGCCCAGCACTATACTGGCTGGCCCCATATGCTTCCAAGTGTCCTGACAGAGGTATTTGCAACTATTGTTGAAGCGCTCAAATATGTGCTACAGTATGAAACAGATGGTGGCACCGTGTAAAATAATATATCCGAAGGTACCCACTGTAATAACCCTCCTGGTACTTGTGCTTTGAGGTAAGTTTACTACAGATGTTAGCCAGAGGACATACTAAGCTTATTCAGTGGATGTCTTTAGGGAAGGTAGATGCTTCAGTCCTTAGGAAATAAAAAATATTTTCCATTTTCTTTTTTTTCTTCCTGAGATTAGTGTTTATCTTCAGATGTTCTGTGTTGATTCACCATGGTCTGGGGATGCAAGTGTGGGTGTTTCCTAATTTACAAGTGATGAGCAGCGAGCTGCGGTGCTGGGAAGGCGGCGGGTGCAACACCCTGTCTGCTGCAGGTGCCGCGGCAGGAGGGCAGAGCCCACAAGGGATAACATCTTTTGTCAGCAGCACAGCCCAATAACCATGACAGCAGCGGCAGTCAGTATCCAGCATGCCCAGCTGCCCAGTCCTAAATGCTACATAACATTAAAAAGTAACAACAACAAGAACAACAACAACCCTGTGTTGTCCCTCTTCATTAACTTTTTAAAGCTTCTGCTCACTTTGTGGAATCACCATTCTATCATGTGGTCAATAATGTATGAAATGAAAAACTCCTGTCCACCCTCAAATAAAAAAGCAGAGAGAGATTTACAGTAACTGCTTAGTGCTATTTTTGGTAGTCCTGTATTCAGACACAGTTGAAAAAAAAAAAAAAGAAAAAAAAGAAAAGTAGAACCAAGGAAAAAAGTGATCAAACATTTTAAAGACAGTTGCAGCAAGAGAGACATAATATTTTCTCTTTCTTAATTTCTTTTTCTCTTTGTCACCTGCTCACAAAAGAGCCACAGGCTAGAGAGAAAGCATTGCCCTTGTTTTTAGTTCATTTCCTTTTTAAAATGAATTTATTGCTCACAGAAGACACTTGTCTCTGGTAGCTCTCAATACCCAGAATTAGGAGTAAATGCACACCTTCAATCCATCCTCCCATCACTAGCAATCTCCTTGACCTATTAACCATCCCACTGTTAGGCTCAGCTGGAAGCATCTGTCCAGAGGAAGAACATGGCAGGATTTTTTGGACTGTGGTCAGCAATGCAGTGCTGGAGAAATACTTTGCCCTATGCAATTAACATGTTCATGTAGAGAATGGGCAATGATAAAGAAATGGATTCCTAGCCCCTTTCTTCGAAGGATTAGAAAGTGCTTAGGCTTTGGCAGAACAGGCTAGCTGAAAGAGGGCAAGTGTCATTTTCAGAAGCAGATTTACAAAAATGTGGTTAGGCATCATGGCATGCTGTCTGTCTCCAGCGTGGCTCTTCCTGCTGCCACTGCTACTGAATTCTCTTGCAGAGGGAACAGCACTGACAGATCCACATACACAGCATCTGCAAAACCTAATCTGGATACGGCTGTCCCAGGGAAGGTTCTGGAAGCAGTGCTGGACCCACCTCAGTTCCTGCTAACGTGGCGTCCTTCATTGCTAGGGCTTCAGTACCAGCCAGCGCCAGCTTTAGCATATGAGTCGGAAAATTCAGCGTGGAATAGCAGCAGCGAACGGCTTCTTCACCTTATAACAATGTACAGCAAATTGGTGTAATCTGCATTTCCAGCTACGGGAGTTTCTGAGCAGAATTAATTGTAAATGACTTCTAGCCTAGTTATAATCTAAAATACCGTTTCGTTTTGGCAGGAGAAAGGAGCTGCACTTTCTGCATAAAGCCAATGCCTATAAAACAGAAGAAAGCAAAGCATGATCAGTGTGGTGAGCAGGAGATAAAACAAGCTCCTTGGCACTGGGCAATGGCAGAGGAAGTCTGTTTCCTCCCTGATAGCTAGTTGAACATTGTTACCCTAAGCTGGGCTGGTTCTCCTCCCACCAGGCTGTTCATATACCATCTGTCCGTGCTGAAAATTATCAGGAGCATTATGTTGCGTCTTCACTTATTAAAAAGCTGAATGCAAACTTTCCAGAGCACACAGAGTGTCACAGCTTACCGCACCGGAAACTTTATACCATTATGTCTAGCGAGGCCCCTGAGTCTCTGTTTTAATGCCCTGGAAATGCAGCAAAGTAGAGCCAAGAAAGGACAAAGTAGAGCACAAAACTTTAAAATCAGGATCCACAATCTTTTCCCATTTCCCTCCTTCTTTCACATAAAACTAGAAACAAAACAAGTTTATACTTTATTTCATTTTTAAACAATGACAGAGTATAATCTTTCCCACAAGCATTTTGTCTGTGCTGCCTTTGAGGGGCAGAAAAACCTTCAGAAGAAAACCATAGTGCCAGCACTTTTTCTTTGCCCTCAGGTCCCCCATCAAAACTTGCTTTCCCTAAAATGTGAACAGAAAACTGCCTTTAGATATCACCTAGATAAGAAGTAAAATGCAATTCTTGCTATTCATATTTAAGAGTCACATATATCTCCATGTGTTAAAACACACCATTACCACCACCAGTGTCCACTTTCCTTTGATGGGCACACTGGCATTTCCTGCAGTAATGAGACAATATGTTGACTTGATCCCTAGCTTAGATATTCCTACAACAAAACTAGAAAATTGGCTGTATTAGGATAATGCATATGTGAGTTTAGATCAGAACTCCATAGGGTGAGAAGCACTGTGCACCCCTGGGTGGACAGGGGAATATAGAGAGGAGAAACCTTGTGCTCATAGACCAGGTAGACAGCAAATGCTGGGCACAGGGCTGAGAGTCCTGGTATTCAGATCCCTGCTTCAACTATTGACTCTTATTAGTATTTTCAGAAACATATTTTATAATTCCAGAATTAAAATATCTCACTGCTGACCAGTTCCATGTAATTGAAAATAGGATTAAAATTCAGCAAAATGCCTTTAATAGCTCTTGAGCAACTTTTACAAGTGGGAATGGGTGAATATCAGTTTATTGAAATCCATCGCTGTACTTTTAAATACTGTGCAAAATAAACAGCAGATCTTCCTCTTACTAAATAAACCTTTGAAATATTCTGCTCTGTGTGAAGATGTTATTTTGTTTATTTTTACAGAAGGACAGATCCCATCTTTTTCCATTTCATCCACCCCCAGAATCATAAAAAAGAGACATATTTTAAAAGCCTTCTGTAGCATGGGAGAAACGTTGTGTAAGTATTTTGTTCTGGACTTCACAGTGGGCTGATTTTCTCTGGTAAACTTCCTGATGGCTCCAATTAAGGGTGAGATTTTAGAAGCCATCCAGGCAGTGTTAGGACCGTGCGATAGCCTTACTGGCCAAACACAGCCTGTGAGAGGCTCGCGTTCCCTAAAGCCTTTGTTGCTCAGATTACCCCTCTCTGTTTATTCAATTTTTGCTTCTCACCCAGATCTGCCACAAAGTACACAAGCATATGTCTTTCTAAGCCAGTCTCTATTATTTTATAAAACCCAGTGCAAAACATACAGGAATTGATTGTGGTAGCTGTCAAGCCTGCAAGTGATTCAAGCGTGTTTGCCCTTTCCTTCACTGCATTTTTAGGTGTTATATAAATAGAACAGAAAATGTAAAATGCAGGTTAAGTCATTCGACACTTCTGTTTTTTTCTGATTTGTGCCCTGTTCTGGCACCTCCTTTGAAATCACTTTTTGTCCGTCAGCTAGCGTTGGAATATTTGCAGTTTTGAAAGCCAAAACAATAGGTTCTGCTGTGCATGTTATCATCTTTGTCAAAATCAAGTATTGAATCGGAACCAGGATCCATCCAGGTTCTTCAAAAACCATACTAGACACATTCCTCATTAGGCATCTGTTTATTCCAAAACACAAACACACAGGGGATAGAATTAGATAACACTTTTCTGGCTTACTAAATGGGTTAGACTTAGTAAATATGGCACTCGATTTTCAACTGATTCTACCATCTGTCAGCAAACTTATTGCTTTTAGCAGGGGTTTTTCTTGTGGTAATTTCTGGGATTTCCCCCCCCCCCCCCCCCCCCCGTTCTTTTCATGAATATACATGGCTACAAACTTTAAGGGAAAAGTAATACAGAAAAATGAATTAATCCACAAAATCTGAATAGTGCAGGTTAGGTAATAATCAGAAGGTACAAAGGGACTTGCAAATTGTTATTAACAAGCAGCACAGGAAAAAAAAATATGTGTGGAAGAAACCTGCCATTGTTTTATTGGTCTAAGTCCTGCAGTCAGCTACGAGGGTGAGTGCTGTGTGTGCAATACATAGTGCACCAGCAACTGTCTGTGCAGGCAGGGGCTGCTGTGAGAAGGACAAAGGGCTGGGATGAGGCAAACCACCCTGAAAATCTGCTAACTAGAGCCCAATTTCATGGAAGTCTAAGTATAGTGTTCCTGTTGTGTTCTCATACACATGAACCCACAACATTAATACACTTCAGGCCCATTCTGGTGCTTAGCAGGGGCAAAAATAAATAATGGGAAGAGCAAATTTAGTACCATGTAGTTGCGCTCCTGACTGTTGTAGTCCATCGCCTCCCAGACACCAATATTAGAAAAAGTAAGAGTCATCACAGAGAGGTTTCTGGCTGACCCACCAGGTCCAGATCCATCCTCCATGCTGCTATCCCGACCAGAAGCAGTCCAGCACACCTCTTCAGTTTGCATGCAGCACCGCTTGGCAATGCCCATTCTCCTTGGAGCTCGTACAGGCGCTGTTGGTTTGAAGGGCCTTCAACGAGCTCCACTGCATGGTGTAGATGTGTTGTTTCCCACAGGCAGTGATGCGTTGCTGTTGAAGAGCTTGATGCATTTTGCTACTTGGAAAGAAACCTTGGACTCATCCAGCAGAATGGAAGTTTTTTTTCCAATGTTTCCAGCAGGTTTCTAGTCTCCCTTCTTGATATACACATTGTATGTTTAGAGAAGACAGGAACTTCGAGAAGGAAGTGGTAAGGGAGAATGAAGACCTGGTGATGGTGGTGGGGTTAGCAGTGATTCTCTCCAAGGCGTCCTTGGCACATGAAGACGTTCCATCCCCCTCATTTGCAAGAAGAGGCTGCTCTCAAGGGAGAGAGGGGACAGCAGAGAGGTCTTGTGCTTCCCCTCCCAGTTTCAGCTGGTCCCAGCTGGTCCCAGTTTGGTTCCAGTTTGCCAGACATTGGTACTCTGCCCTTTTATTCAGTTTCAGGCCAAGTGTGTCCCCTTGACCAAAACAACCCTTTCATCCCAGGAACAAGACAAGAAGAGGGCAAGGCATGACTTAGCTGTAGATGGTGTATGCAGAGGAGTCAGACTGTTGAGATCTGAGAAATTATTGATGTC
The DNA here is from genome assembly GCF_000699245.1 of Pterocles gutturalis. Taxonomy (NCBI): domain Eukaryota; kingdom Metazoa; phylum Chordata; class Aves; order Pterocliformes; family Pteroclidae; genus Pterocles; species Pterocles gutturalis. Next base: position 22,915 of record NW_010108207.1, on the reverse strand, counting down.
AGGAAAATGGATTTGGGGGAAAAAATGGCAGATAGTCAGAGATTCCTTATAGGCAGGTGCATCAGTACATCCACAGCATTAAGCACCGTTGGAGCAGGCAAGCCCAAAGCTTGTAACAATTCATACACTCTGTGATGAACAGAAGTACAAAAAGTAATCAGGAATGAGATAAAGGTTAGCACTGGGTATAAAACATCAATACAGGGGATGACTAGGAAAATTATAGAAATGTTCATGAGACTGTAGAAAAATGATAAGAAAAGGCAAAGTGAAGAATGGAAAGAGGTGTGAACGAGATGTAAGATAAATGGGAAGGCATGTTTCATGTACATAAAGGAACAAGAGATGGCACGAGAGGTGGAATGAGAGATAGAAGGGGTAATATATTGTTGACAGGGCTGACACTGTAAAAAATTAAAATTATTTTGTTATTCCTATGTTCACAAAATGTGATGGAGAAATAATCAGATGTTTATTTTCCATTAAAAGAAAATATACTATAATAAATCAAGGCTACATACAAGATGAAGTCAATGAAAGGAGGACATCAGAAGGCTTAAACTAATTGCCAGCATCAAAGATCCATGCCCTATTCAGAAAAAAAGGGAGAAAGATAAATACAGATATATTAGCAAATGTACTGCATTAGAAAGCTCTTTAAAATATGAAGAAAAAAAATCAATGAAATAGAAGGTATAAAATTTAATGCCTGTACTTTTAAGAAGTTATTTGTTCTGACAGCAATAAACTATTCCTTTTATTCAAAACAACACTGGGAAAAATAATCAGGTGAAGATAACATTGGATGAAAGTGCTGTCGGAGAAAATATTGGAGAAAACTTGCAAGAGAAAGCTATAGTGACAGTTCTTGTTTCAGTTACAGCAAGCATCATAGACTCAATAAAGGCAGTAGACTGCGAACCTCCCAGCTGGATGTCACGGCCAAAAGACGTAATGTGAACCATTCATGGATGAACAGGGAAATAGAAAGTAGGGTTATGGTTATTAATTTACCCATGTAGTCAGTAGGGGCAAGAGCATTGCTGGAATACACTTCTAGGGGACAGTAGAAGGTTGGAGAGGGCTTAGATTGCAGACATAAGTATGTGTGCGAAGCGGAGGACATTCATTGGAGCGAGGGAGTGAGCAAAGAGTCTATTCAAAAACTGAAATGAACTCTCCATACTCTCTCTGCAGGGAAAAAATTATGAGGGCATTAAGTTGTTTAATCTTGCACACAGAAACATAACAGGATGCAGTGGTTGGAGGCCAACAGCAGTCAAGTTAAAGCTGTATTCAAACAGCAAATTCAAAAGTGTATATTTTTCACAGGAATGGTAATTAACCACCAAAAATAAACAGCCAGTGGCTGTGAACAACTCTTCATCACTTGAATTCAAGACTGGAAGTCTTCCTAAGAGAAATGCTACAGCACAGCTAGGGGTAGTCTGCACTGGCCTAAGACCTGCTGGAGAAAACTCTGTAGTTCAGGTTGTACTGAGGGTCAAGAGACATGTCCCTTCTGGTGTGAAAATGTATAAATCTATAAAATACCAGACAAACTTCTGAAAGAGTTAACAAGCTTACCATGTGGCATCTGCTGACAGGAGATCACCGGTGGAAAAGAAACAGTGCTTATAGCACTATTCCCTGAAAAATACTTAATGTAATAGATTATTCTGGCAGGGAATACAGAAAAAATATTGGACTTCAGCGTAAATTATTGGGAAAGGGGATTATAGGAGAGTCAGAAGCTTTATTATTAGGTATAAGGTTTGTTGTGTTTATTTATTAAAAGATTTTTAGTCAGGCAGTGTTATTTGATGATTATACCAGGCTTGCAGAGAGGCAGTCGATAACAAGGCAGAGTTGATTACAGTTGAAGTTGGTTCTGATATACTACAGACTGTGAGTGAGATAGACAGATCAGTGTCTTGTAATTGATTGTAAAGAAATTTAAAGAGAGTATGGACTAAAAGGGAACAAGCATCCTCAGCAGCAATAGAAGAAAGGGGAAGAAAGGCTAAAAGAGAGCCATAAGTTAAACACTAAGCCCTTTGACAGTGTTTTTTGCAGTTATTAACAAAAATGCAGATAACTGTAAATAGCCTGGAGAGAGAGATCCTTCAGAAGCATTTCAACAAGATCATACCATAAGTCCTGATCACAGATACTAAACCTGTATTCTCATTAGCAACAAAAATGTTACCATATCACTGTGTAAGTAGAAGCTGAAGCAATTCAGACCATCCTGCTTCAAGAAATGCAAAAAAAAAAAGAGTATTTGTGGGAGACAGGGTTTGTATCAATCAAATGCTGATGCACAGACCTGGAGTGAATTCACAGACATACTACAATTATAGGAAAGGTTAATACAGAGTGTTTTGTGATGGCTTCTCTCACTGAATGATTGGTATTACATTCTCATGAATGCTTGTTTCTTTAAATGCCAGAGTCTGGCCTGAAGAATAACAACCAATTGAAAATATGCTAAGTAATATTTAGCATAGATTTTAATACTAGAAGGATCTATGCAGATCACACTCTGACTGCTTGCCACAGCTCTCCAGGCAGTATCACCTTTCATCCTGTGCTTCCTTCACAGCAACATTCAGTAGTCTAAAACTAGCTCAAATCTGTGGGTAGCCTGATGGTGGATTTCAGCTGCGATCCTTCCTGAGACCTATAATAGACGGTCCCATATGCAAATTTTCTAAAAATGAGTATATTGTAGAAGGTAAGGGATGATCATATCTGAGCAAATGTTCTCCTCATAAAAAAAATTATGCCAAAGGCTGGAGGTTAAATCAGAAAGTAATTTAGCTCCCTGCTATTTGCCGAACCCCCTTCCATAAGCAAGCCAGTGGTGTAACCAGGGTGAAGTACTGTCTCCCAACAGAAAGGATAAAGCCAGTGCCCACATTGCAGGTGTGTCTGCAGGAGAGAAGTGCCCCTTCTCCGGCATCCGGGTGGTCCCACAGGAGCTGTGGGCAAACACTGCCTGTGCCCTGGGCTTCCCGGTGGTGCAGAAGGATCTCAGCCTCCCCTGTCCTCCTTGCTGTTCTCCATGCCTGGGGCTTTGCACATGAGTTAATTTAACCCCTTGTCGTGCTCCATCTCGTGGACCTTGCCTGTGTTTTTTTTCTTCCTACCAAACATAGGTTTTATTCTTGTTCAAATTATTTATCCCAATGCACCTAAACTTTTGCTCAGTCCCCTGCTGAGTTCCTGAAAGATAATGAACTAACTGATTTCTGGGTAATTTATGCATAAATTTATATACTGAGCTGTAGTTTAATCAAACTCCTTTGCCTTGTGTAGTATAATAGCAATATCTAATGAAAACATATGAAGTATGTGTTTCATAATTACCTCAGACAGCTCATTTTGATTCGCTTCCTATTTAAATCCCCAAATTCTTATCTTCTTGCATTGTAAACACTTTCCTTCCTATCTCATCAATCTGAGTTATGTAGATGATGTGGGGGTGGGGGTACAATTAAATTTTTCCCTCAGTGTTATCAAAGGCCCTATTCTCCCACAAACATCTGACTTGGGTGCACACAAAATACGCTTTTTTATTTGATTAAAAAACAAAGTTGACATTAAGTCACAAATAATGGTGAACACCAGTAGAGTGGTATTATTGGAGTCAGGACATACAGATGTCTAGATTAATTATTCAGAAAACACAGACATTAGAAAGCTGCCTTGGTGATACTATACCAGATATAGCTAATATAAAATATGTGCTGAACTATGGCATCAATTCTGTTTTCACTCAAGGCCTGTAAATCAGGTGTATCTGATTTGAAGCCAGTGGAGCTGTAGCAATGCAATTTGATGCTAGAGAATCCAGCACTGTTTTCTGATGTCTGAGGGAGCGCCAAATTTTAATAGCTGAGAAGGAAAAGAAAATTAAAAGCTAAAGTAAAACTAGGTATCAACTGTTTAGTACAATTACCCTTCACCAGCCCAACATGATATTTCAAAATCACACCCACAAGGAGGCAGATGCATTTTTACTGTATCCAGCAATAGTGAGTTTGAAGCTGTGTGTGGTGGCATTAATACATCTAGGGAACCAGCAAAGGAAAATATATCAGCACTGATGCCAAGTCAATACAGAAAGAAATTTGGAGTAGCTGACGATCTGCCATCCACATAGTGTTACAGCTTTGAAAGATTATTCTTTCCTGGAATTAATTCCAGGCATTTACAGTATAAGTGTCAGTTTGCTTCTTTATTATTTTTCCCAAAGACTACAAGTTGCACATACACCATCAATGAAATGTAGTTACCTCTCTGACAAAATTGCAAGAAAATGGTACAAAAGAATACGATACAAAAGCAGAAGATGACGAGAGACTAACCAAGAGCACTGCAATAAGTGCTGAGCAGTTGACATGTTTCAGCAGTTCTGTTTCGTATACAGAGAACAAAGGGTGTTGGAGCAGCTTCTCAGTGAGCATGAAGTGAGACCCACTTACAGCAGCTGAAATCTGCCCCTGATATCTAGTCTGAGACAAATTATCTTATATTCAGAAAAAAACCCAATTGAACCAAAGTGCACAAGCAACATTTCTATATGAGAAAAAAAGAGAATACAAATTTGAGGTGTATGCAGTTTCATATCTCAACTGCAGGATTTTAATATCCAGAGCTGCCTTATCCTCATATCTCCCTGATTTCTTTAATTGTGCCTTTTATCCCCTTGCTTTTTTCCTTAACAGCGTTTTACTGGAGGGTTATTTCCTTGTCTGGATCCACTCTTCTTCCATCTCCTGCGGTCAGTGTTTGTTCCTGCCAGGTCATGACATCACCATCCTTCATGTCACAAAATTGATCAACAGCTGCCCTGCTTCTAATAATAATAAAAAAAAAAAAAAAAAAAAAAAAAGGACCTCTGTATTCAGTTCTTAGCGGTAATATGTTTATAGTAAACCACAGAGTTTTGCAATGCTGGGAACAAGCAATTTGTGAAGGAAAAATTAACAACAGAGCATGGCAAAGTGCCTGCAAGGAGATTTTTATCAACTAAGTATCATCTAATTCTAACTTGGATGATTTCCTCTAAAAATTGTGTTACAATGAAAAGCCTGGGTTTTCCCCCTAGTAAATAGTTTCTATGCAGTAAACAGTTCTATTAGCTCAATTTTCAAGCTCTTCTGGAAGAAGCGTGGATAATACGAGGAGAGTCCAGTCCTCGAGTGAAGCTCCAAGGACAAGCCATGTCAGGACCTAACAGTTAAAGACATCTGTTTTGATACATCTACGCTCACAAATCATTCATCTCTTGAATCATGAGGTAAGTAAGGATAAATCAGATTGTAACTCGGGGAGTGAAAATGTGTGTACATATCCCTCGTGTGCTTTGTAGGAAGATGAGATCTGAGAGGGAACTAGCAAACTGCCGACAGCAGACATGGAAGCACCGATCCTGACTGTACAGCAAACGTGAGCCTCGTCACCTGGGGCTGATGAGTTATTATCAAACTGGTGGGACACTCCCTCACAAACCATTTCTATCTTAAAATTTAATTGCTTGTATGTTGAGCTTGCCTCTCTCACTTATCTTCAAACTGTTCTGCTACAGCCTTGCAGAGAAAATATCCTCCTTCAAGGTGACAATGTTGCTGTCTTCGGAAAACAGCAAAAATATCAGTGCCTGGAGAAGACTTTCTGCTCAGGAACATGGAAGTAATTTGAAACTCTTGCTAGCTAGCCCAGGGAAGATAACCTAGCAACAGTCTCTCAACTAGATGTCCTCCCAGCAAAGCATTCAGGGGAAAAAAGTGTAAAGAACACTGAAGGAGGAGGAACAGTATGAAGCAGGTTATCTGTTACAAAGGGAAGAAGCCATGCAGTGGTGTTTTGTGTGGTGTATGTGTCATTGAAACAGAGCTGCTGAGTGCTGCCTGCCGTTCCCAAGAGAGAAGTGATTATACAGCAGGTGAGGGTGCCACAGGGGACAGGTTCAGATACAAGCGGATCTGTAACCATTAGGCCGTAATTTCTTATATCCTGGAAGCAAATCTAGTGTTCCTGAGCAGCATTCCTTAGTTGTTTAGGAGACGGGTTTGAAACCTTCTGTCAGAGAAGGGCCCATCTGTCAGGGCCTGTCGTGGCCAGCAGCCCGACAGAGAGGAGGCTGCTGCGGCTCCTGACCCCCACCAGCCGGCAGCGGGGCTGAGCGTTCATTGCCAATAGCCTCACGTACACGCCACATGTATACAGACATATAGACCTGTGGCTGGCCACATGGGTTAACACAGACAGAAAACACAGCACTTGCAAACACAAAGTGCACCGTGGCCTCATCCTCTTCCCCTCTCTAGATGATCAGGATGACAGCCCATTAATGGAAAATCATAGAATCGTAGAATCACAGAATGGTTTGGGTTGGAAAGGATCTTAGCGATCATCTTGTTCCAACTCCCCTGCCATGGGCAGGGACACCCTCCACTATCCCAGGTTGCTCAAAGCCTCATCCAGCCTGGCCTTGAACCCCTCCAGGGATGGGGCATCCACAGCTTCCCTGGGTAACCTGTTCCAGTGTCTCACCACCATCATAGTAAAGAATTTCTTTCCAATATCTAGTCTAAATCTGCCCTCTTCCAGTTTAAATCCATTACTCCTCATCCTGTCACTACAAATTTTATTACCAAAAAAAATATATATATTTACACACCATATGGTTCCCTCTACTATCTGGCTCTAGACACTTTGTCTGCCCCAACACTGGCCCTGGATCCCCCATCTCCCTAGCTGTTGGCACCCAAACACATGGCTCCCCAAGGCCTGCAGTCTCCTCCAGTTGCTAGTACAGAGCTAGCAGACCTTCTGGTCTCTGGCCTGGCTTCCCAACCCCTTATCCAACCTGCTGGCAGGTCCAGCTTGATGATTACAAGCAGTCACACACTGGCACATGTACCCAGACAGTATGCACGGGCGGGCCCTGGCCTCTCCAGTTCCTGGCAGCCCAGGCACCTGGCCCCATGGCCCACGGTACAACTCCAGGTGCTGGCACCATGCACACTCATGCATGCAAAATATCCCTCACTCACTAAAATAGTTCAAAATAGAGTTTAATAAGAAGACAGGGGCAGGGGCTTGTGTCTCTGACCAGGGTATTGGGGCTCCCCTCACCAGCCCTCATGGTTTTGGGATCCTTCATAACCCAACACCATCCTCTTCTGGGAGCATCCACAGAAAGGGCAACAACCCCTTCTCCTGACAGAAGGCTGGCTCCAGCCTGAGACACTCGTATAAAGATCTCGGTCTTACTGCTTCTCCATGTTTGCAAGGCTATTTAACTTAGCTGTTATTTCAGTTCCCTTTCTAAAATAGGCTTGCATGTAGAAGAGCCTATTAAAACAGTATGAAGCTTTAAGACACTAAAAAATATGAGAAACACAGTTCAGCTGTCACCCTGAATACAAATGCTCATGTACCCGTGTACCATCACAAATGATTTTTCGCCTGTCTTCCCTTGACAGCAAGGCTTTGGTGGCCATGATATTTTGAATGCACTGGCCAGTTTCAAACAAAATTGTGCAAAGATGACTGAGATCTCACAGTCTGTACTAGTGCTTTTTTTATGAAACTGGGCAGCTGGACACCCTTTTACTTCCTCCTTTAGAAGAAAAACCTTATTGTAAACTCATTCATGGCTACGTGTCAGAGAACCAAGACAGGAGAGAGTTAATAGTCTCAGTGTCTCATCTACAGAAAAAAAACTCCAATGAGACTTCACCCTGGCTTAGATGCAGAGGACATAAAGCTGCAGCAGCCTTTGCTTCACTGATTCTGGTGCTGAGGCACACCACTAGTTTCACTGGGTGTGCAAAGAAGACTGTGCTCATCATATTCTGGATCACTTTGGGTTTCTAGTCCTATCATTCAGCACATGGCCTCACAGCCTTTCCAATACACTCCATCCAATTCCAGCGCTGGATATGGAGCTGGCATTTCACTTCAAGGCTTATTCATAGCTCTCATCACTGTAGCACCTAAGTGGTTCAAAATCTTTAATGACTTTACTTACATAACAACCTGGCGATGGAGAGAGGTATAATTATCTCATTTGACTAGCGAGGAACTAATGTTTAAAGAGAATAAGATGAAAATAGCAAAAAAAATGCCCATTAATTTTAGGTGCCCACTTTAGGATTTCTAGGAATTAATTTCTTAGAGTACTTAGCATAATATAGCTGTATATGCTCAGGAACTTCACTGCAGTTATGAGTGCTTGCCACTTTTTATACAGAAACCCTAATCTAAGTTAAGCACTTTCAAATGGAGGAACATACAATTATTGGACACCTGTGAAAGAACCAGTCCGAGTGACTGCCCAGCATCGCACCAGAATTTGGTGATGGAATGAGAGAGAGAATCTGGTTTTCCCAGGTTTCTGTCAGCTGCCTTTCCATGAAACTATCACCTTTCTCTTCTCATGATCTCCTGCCTCAAGCACTGTGTCCTAACAGCAGCCATGAAAAAGCCAGGGCCCTGCAGGTAGCAAGCCTTTTTCCTACACAGACGTTAAAACATTATTTCTGCGTCCCTCCTTCCATGAACTGAATGAGCCAGGGCTCCTTTGGAAAGCTGGAGGTGATTGTGTGAGTATAGGCCATGCCATTTCACAAAGGCTCTGGTTAAGATTTCATAGATAGCCACCCATTCTCCTTATTCCTCTCTCCTAATCGCTGATCTTCTAATCTCCTGTCTCCTAACTTTTGAACATTTGACGTTACAACCAGAAAGTCCTCTAAACACATTTCCCCTGATATAACATAGTAGCATATGTAGCATCAAAACCAACACTAGGAATCTCTTTTCTTTTCAGAAATACATCATTTAAAATAGTGATTTATAAAGGACATATACATTTGTGGCATTGATATTCATCTTGAACTCTTAGTGAATTTTGGGCTTGATAAAAAACATCGGTTTTCTGTGGACACTGACAGGATTGTAAAACAGCTCATCTCAGCAGGTTCTGGGTGGGCATTCTGCTGCATCACAGATATTCAATGGTATATCAAAAAATTCATCTCACCTGTTAAAAATGTGGATTTAAATCTCTGGGTTTTCAAGGCCTTCCGTTTGGTCACAAACATCCCACCCTTTATCAAGGTTGTTTTCTGATGCTGGCTGAGCCTAACATTTTTAAAGAGTTACATGCTTTCCAGATAGTAGAAATGGCAATACTTACCCCTGTTTCTTTTGCAACCAGCTCATCCGCACAGAGACGATACTTGTCAAGCACCACAAAGTATCGGTGACTAGTAAGAGCCTTACTGTCATGCAAGTCAGTTTCTAATTTCACTCATAAAATAGCTAAAGGAATCCAGTAATCTCACTTTTCTACACACAGATAAGAACACAAGCAGGTCGTTGACTCAGACCGTAGCCACCATTTTGTATTTTCTCTTCTCATTTGATGCATATTTGTGTGTCTCACTGTGAAATACAGTGAAATATTGTGAATACTCACAATGAATACAGCTGTGATAGCTAGCATGCATGTTGTGAATAACAAAAGTATTTAAGACTGACGTTGACTTTGAAAAATGAAGGTCATCTTGACTGCAGAGCTGGAATTCCAACATTTTGACTTAAATAAATAAATTAAGAGGGAGAAGGCATATGGGAGTAAACAAAAAATAAGGTAACATTCTCTGGCAGGTATCATAAAAGATCACCTAACAATTGTAAGAAGGACCTGACACGCTGAGCTATTGCCTCTGTGGCAGTCAGCAAAAAAGGCAGGGGATGCTCAGAAGATCCAGTGGTGTTATGCAAAGCAAATGGCAATGGGGACCTTCGCTGAGACACTGTGTCACCCCCAGGACATCCTTAGCACAGAGATTTGTTTAGGTGGCATGAGTTAACTGTGAGTTAATACATCTTGGAGGGTTTTACTTGAACGCAACAGACACATAGGCCATTTCTGAAAAATTAATAATCTATAGTTAGCATCATTAGACACAGGATAACTGCCTCCCACAACAATAACACTGTCTACAGCGTTTGTCATGTTTCCCAATATGGGAAATGCCACTGAAAAGACAAACATGACAGCTTGGTAAATAGCCAAAGCAACTCTTACAAGTTATGCCTATGTCAAGTAATATTTTTGACCTGATTTGCACAATATGACTGAGAAAAATAAATATTTTATTTTGAAAGTTTGCTGGAATAATAATGAAGTGATCCAAAACAAATCTGCAAGTGACAGTCTGTTAATTTCAAAGTATACTATATGATAGGAAGCATCTTTTCCAGTTAGGCAGCCGTGACTGCACCGTATTTTGAAAAGACTGAGAAAAAGCACTAGCCTGGCTTTGTCAATCTGATAATTCTCTGAAATTAATAGCCAGCAACTATTTCATGTAGCTTCATAGATGCACGCTTTGGCCATCGGTGAGGGCTTGACAGCAGGCTGCAGGGCTCTGCATTGTACCAGGCATATAGCTTGGTACAGGCTGGGGTTTTCAGCTAAATCATAGAAGAGTCCAAGACTTTCCTCACTCCTGGAATGAACAACTTTGGAATGAAAATTTGTAGTCTAGTCTAAAACCAAAATATTTGTAAGCATATCTTAGTAACTCTGGGGAAGTGAAAGACTGTGCCCACTATTAGAGGAGAAAAAAATGTGTTTGTGGCCCAGAGTAATTTTTAGTTGCTCTGTGTGTGTGTTTCTGTGTATCCATGTACAACAACACACATGCCATTTCTCTTACAAACCTACATCTATACGTTTTGTATTGCTATATCCAGGAACCATTCTAAAAAGAAACATGGAAAAAAACCCCTTTCTTTTAGCAGATGCTTCTTAAGAAAGCAAAAAACCCACCACTGCCAACAACACAGAATAAGAAGTAAAAAAAACCAAACAACTGAGGGACTAGTCAGAACAACAAAAAGGAATGACTCGTTTCAGGATGTCTGTGTGTATCACGACAATAAGATCTAATTAGGTTAAGTGTTCTATTTAATAATTCACTGTGTAATGAGATAGAGTAACAGAGAGCAATGGGATTTGTCAAAGCCCAAGCCAGTGCAGTATAAAACATGTTAGATATTTAAAACACATTTAGAATAACAAGATCAATTGATTTAAAAGCCACTTATGATGTTGTGCTGTTGTGAACTGTCACATCCTATGGGTTATCTGAAGGGAAAGCTGTTTACTTGGCCTTTAAAAAACTTTTTTTTTGCCAGTGACTTTCAGGAGGAGATTATCTCTGTGCACTAGGCAAAATGCATAAAAGCAGGAAACTATGAAAGTACGTATTCTTAAGCCTTTCCAAGACAGAAAAAGAAAAAAGGAAAGAGAAAATATACCTCCTTCTAAAATAGCCAGTACATAATCTCAGAAGTTCATTATAGCCTTGAGCACACTGGTTTGCATCCCAGATTAAAGGATTTTCAAAAGGAACTGTGATTGTCTTGTCACGGTTGAGCTAGATATTAGTTGGCTGAGCTGAGTATCAAATATGGGAAATTAGTTGCCATTAAAAGCTAGCTTCAGGCAGTTCATTTCTCATCAGCCAAGCTGTGTGAGCCTCCTGCTGTGGACAGTGAACATTAGCTTACTAAATACTTTTGCTAATCAGACACCGCATTACTAACAGAGGTGCCTGAATCTAGAGGGGAGGAGTTGGACGGCAGCTACTGAAAATCTGTCTGAGGTGAGATTAGCATGCTTTTCTTTATCAGAAGGGTTAACTTGCCTTTTCTCCAGGCCTCTATTAAAAAAAGATAAGTCCAAATGCTTCCCTGGTTTTGTTTCTGCTTTTTGAACCATTTTTATGCTATTATTTTCAATCCTGGGAAAATCATAGAGGAAAGAAATTGAGTCAAGGTAACTTTAAAGTTAGATAGCAGGAATTTGCTGTATTATGTGGTACTTGTAGTAACTTGCTGGCTAGGAGGATAACAACTATTTGTGACACCCTGGCAAACAATGTCATCTTTGAAATAAACTTTGTGTGGGACACGAAGTACAGAGAGCTCCGGCAGGACATGATGAGCAACATTTGCACTTATGCTGCACTCCTTTTAAGGAACAAATAGACAGCTTTTGGCAAAATCAGGACAGACCTGAGCCAGCCACCTTTTTTTTTTTTTTTTTTAATTTATTTTGCTGGTGGTTTGGAAACGTTAATAGCATTCTTCTTCTTTTATGCTCCTGTGCACTTACTTTGTTGCTATAGCTGCACTCTAAAGGAGCAGTGTCTGTTTTTGCTAGGTTTCCAGGATGATTTCTAGACCCTGGGAAGATTCAGATAACCTGTAAGTAAACGTCTGACCCAAAATGAACATGCAGATTTCCACGTTACCAGCAATATTTTGTTGTTGTTATGAATGCCTTTCAAAAGTATTCTTAGAAATCAGCCCAATACATTAGACAGGGAGATAGAAAGGCAGTGGGAGGATTAAGTCAGGAGGTACAGCATTCAGAAGCAATGACAATACCAGGCTAAGGATGGTGGTGACCAAAACTTATTCTGTCCTTTTTAAAAAAACCTCTTACACAAAGAAAAACTGCACTTCAGAGAAGATACCTGCCTCCTAGGACAGGGCACAGATGCAGCAGCAACACATCTCTCACACTACCTCATCACCCTGGCTTTCAACCAACTCCCAAAAGAGGAAGGGAATTTTGAGGAACAGTTTTGGATTTCCATTGCCACCTCTGCCTGCTGTCTGTAGAGTTTTCTGTGCAAACTTGATGGGTGTCATGTGCTCCAACCTGAAAAACCTGCAGTGAGAGTCGTCCCTGTGACCACATCCTCAGTAATTTCTGATTTAAAGGCATTCACACAGTTTGGCACCTACAGTACCCAAAGCTGCTAGGCAGTTTTGAAATTTTAAGCTCTTATTTTTAATCTTTACATTGTTCATTGTTATTCCACTGGAGGGGTTTTTGTTGCGACTCTGTGTTAGTGATATCACAGGTTAGAAAATTGCGTTCTGACAGGGAACACATATTTATACCAGACACAATAAATTAGGCAGATTCCTATTTTAGGGCAAGTGTCACAGAAATACTAATGAGCAGGTATATCCTCTATATCCAAAACTTTGTTTTCAGAAGCACTTCTACCTTACCCAGCAGCTCCTGCGAGGTCAAGGTAGAACACTCATTGATGTAGGTGGAAAAAAGTTTGGCCACTCTCAAGATATTCAGTTAAGGACACGGGTCCGAAATACCTGACCTCCAAACGACCAGCCTCAGAGGTCTCTGTGCCTATCTGGAGAGTTTCTGACATATCATACGAGAACTATACAACAAATACAGTCAGAAGCCAGATACACAAACTCAGGATTTGTGCTCCTGTTTTCTTTTTTCTTTATCTTGAGATGACTTTCCTTCCCTCCCGCCCCCCGCCCCTCCCTGTGGTGCAACAGCCTCTGCTGAAATAACACGAAAGAAAGAAAATGCTGAAGATGGCTAGGAGTGTGTCTTAGGTCTCTTTGTGAGGTTTGGCCTCAATATGGTGAGTGAAATGAAAGTGAGTCCATCTTCTCAGGTCTATCAACTCTCAACTTATCCTGTAGGTAAGTACCTCTGCTCTTTTTTTTGTGTCTGTCTTTCTTCAAGGCACAGATAAGTAGAGAAGCAAATCAAGCCCCAGAGATGAAACAGGCAGAAAAAAGCCTGCTTCCTGAGTGCTAAGGATGAAGGTGGTGCTGAGCTCTTCTTCACTTTCAATATTTTTGTGCCTCTAGACAATCCCAGAAGTGGATCTTTAAACAATGGATGAACTTTAACATCAAAAACAGAGGCAGGGAAAGGCTTAAATTATAACTAAGCAAAATACAGGATTAAAATTGTGCATATACAAACACCAATATTTATGGCTAGCACTGAGAACACCCAGACTGGACTACCTCTAGAATCTCATGAAGAATAAGAAACAAGAAATGCCCACTCAACCCCAAGAAATAGTCCTTTTGGCCAAGTATTCTGCCCTAACAGCAGCAACAGGAGACGCCTGGCCCTGGCCTCTAATCCCTTCTCGGCAGCCACTGGATTAGAGAGGCCAGAGGGTGTGTCTGTTTATTCCTTTTAGCTTTATAGCTGTTTGTCCACAAATCTGTCCCCTTTTTCTTCAAATAATCTAAAGTTATCCACCTCTACAAGCTTGTCCAGAACTTCCTTCTGTCTTTTTGAGACTGATCTACTAGCATTACTGAGTGCCTGCACAACTGGTAGATGAAAGAGCTGCTCTGACCTCATCTTCCATCTTCATGACTTTATACTCCTGGAGCACTTTCCCCCCTCACCAGCCTTTTCCTCTACAAGAGCTTCAGCTCGTGTCTCTCCTCATAAGGCCAATGATTCCTCTCCCTAATGATTGCAGGTGTCTTCCCTGCACTTCCTTCTCTGTTTAAGACTCCTGAAAACCATTGGAGCTCTAGTTTGGAAAACTTGGGATGCACAACTGTAGGGATCATTACATTTCCGTGTTCTTTTTTCTCCAGGTATACATGCCTCCCGGCTGTCATTTGTCAACCAGGTACATGTATGCAGCACCCTCTAGAGTTAGCCAGGTCCTCTCTGGCTCTCCAGAGGGTGTTAAACATAACCCAATGATGCCTTTGGCATCTTCAGGAGTTGCTCCCTACTTAAAAACATTTAAAAACTAAAACTTTTCAGAAAATTTGGAAGGTATGATTTTTTTCTTGCATGGGATTTGATTCAGTCTGTCCTTCTCCTTGTTTTTGCTCAGGAGCTGGTCATCTCACCAGTGACATGGTAGGATTAAAATGTGTCCCATTTGTCTGAGGCAAGAAAGGGATTCTTTCACCCTTTGCAGAACTGTGCTGGAGACATTCATTCTTCGAAAGCAACTGAATAAAACTTTAAGGATACTTGCAAAACTAAATACCTAATCAGCAACTGTACTTCCAATATTTGAGCTGTTCTTTCATGGTTCGTCAGTACAAAACAAAATGTAGCTAAGTTCCTCTGACTCACTACTTAACAGCTCTGCATACATTAATGACTGTGCTTACTAAAAGCTTTAAATTGGTACCAGTTTGATGGAAACTGTCAAGCCTATAGTCATTGTTTCTGACAGTATTATGTGTTTCAAGTTATTGTACCACTCAGTGCCTTGTTTCCTCGCGTAATAGTTTTATGTTGGAAAGGCTGTTTTGTTAAAGACATTTTTACTGTATGGGCTCAAAAGAGGATTACAGTTTCTCTGGGTGAACTGATCACATGAGGGAGGGGAAGCAGGTCAATTCAGCCTCCCAATTCAAGGAAGGTGTTTTATCCTCTACATATGGTGAATGTAAATTTTATTGAAAGCCCTGAATTAACTGCAGGCTCCTGTTGAAGCTATACAAATAGTGTCATATGTGCCCTGGAAAGAGAGGCTTTATTGTTTGTCTTGTGGTAGCACTCTGTTTTCTGGAGCCTAGAAGACAATTACTTCCTTGCAAACACAGGCAGATTAAATAAGCCACATTTTGTCCTTTTTGCCATCTGCCCCTTGCTTACTTTATTTTAAGCTGCATGACTAAGCTTTACTATCTGACATATGAAGGTGGGACATGCTGTTTTTCTGCTCAGCTCCTTGAGGCTTGTAATGAATCTGAAGAAGCAGAACTGATCTGCAAAGGGGTGAGTCAGAAAATCAGCAACTGTACAATAATTACTTGCTGTGCCAAATAGCTGGACTTGGATCATAACATAACAAAATCTCCTCAAGGAAGTTTCGTGATGGAAAAGAAATACACAGTTCTTTCTTCTAAAAAAAAAGAGTGGGACTGATTCTCATCCTAATGCAGCTACATCTGTGAAAGGGAGACCAGAGCTTTACCCGGTGCCTACAGAAATCCATTTTGCTGGTAAGTCTCAGAGCAGAGGAGAAGGAAGGGAGGGAGATAGGGGCACTTACACTTCAATCTCCATCACTCTTAAAAAGCAGCATCCCTTTTCCTGAAAGCTTTCCTGCAGAGCAGAGGCTCTTATAAGGGACAACAGGGAAGGGAAAAGCTCAGGTACCAATATTGTGCAGGCTGATGGCAGGAGCAAAGCAAAGCCTCCAGCAGTGGGGATGGTGCGCTGCCTGGTGGGAGCTCCTGCACCCCCAGTGCTGGGACCTGGGGTGGGGGGCTCATGCGAGGTGAGTGGTGAGCCCCTCCTCACCGCAGGAAGGACTGCCACCTTGCCAGTGAAGCAATGTGATAAAGCCTCTCTCCAGCCTTGTTATTCCTCTAAAAATGGGCTGACAATTATGTGCTAGCTGAAGCAACTGGTGGTATTTTAACCTGAGAGAGAGGAGATTTAGATTAGATATTAAGAACAAATTTTTTCCCGTGAGGGTGGTGAGACACTGGCACAGGCTGCCGAGAGAAGTTGTGGTTGCCCCATCCCTGGAGGTGTTCAAGGCCAGGTTGGATGAGGCTTTGGGCAACCTGGTCTAATGGAAGGTGGCTCTGCCCATGGCAGGGGGGTTGGAACTAGATGATCTTTGAGGTCCTTTCCAGGCCTAACCATTCTGTAATTCTATGATTTCAGCAAACTGGGTTTCAGGTAACCAGAGAACTGAAACAAAACTGAACTAAAATCACTTAGCAAACGGAAAGGTGAAACAAAATCCTTTTTATATATGACTCTTCTGTGTCCATGCCTATACAGGGCTATGTGAATTCACATATATGCCACATTTCAGGAAAACCTATTGGTCGTAAGGACTACTGCTTCCCTTTCCCAGGCACATAAGTGTATTCATTTGGTGTTTTTCCCCCTGTTTTCAACTATTAAAGCAAGAACTATACTTGGTTGGGTGGAGGGGGAGGGGGGCGTATCTAAAACTATAGGCACCATACACTTAATTGTGATCCTGATGCCTTTCTGTAACAGTGCTACTACAGCAATGGAGAGATTTCCCTGGTGATAGACTGGAAGAAGTCTGAGATCTCACAGACCAGTGTAATCAGGCAGCATCTTTGACATACCCACTTGCCTAGGCAAAGAGACCTCAGCTGGGGCAGTGAGTCAGGACTACTGGAGCCCAGAATAAGGGCAATCTTCAGCCCACCGACTAGTGCCTACTTGCTTTGCTGGGCCAAATTACCAAACTGAATAGTTTAGAGCAACTCAAGACTAAAGCTTTGTCCTGCGGGGAACGTTGGCTTCTGTTAAAGGTCAGTGCAACCTTTGTGTCTCTTCCTTAAAGAGCAAAATAGCCATGGGCAATTCCGGTTTTGCACCTTTCTGTTCCGGCAGCCAAGACAGCAAGGCCAGGATGGCGAAAACAACTTGTCTGTGTGTGCACGGATATCCACAGCATGATAGAGAGCATCCACCCTCTGTCGGGGAGAGCATCTTGGACCCCTGCACTTTGTATTTTCTCCACTCCATCACGTACACAGCATCCTGCTTAGTGTGCACATACGCTTTCCTAGCGCAACATTTATGTGGTTTTTAATTGTACATCTCATGGGCTATGTTTTGTGGCAATTGCACGGGAGGAAGGCTGGAAGATGGAGAAGGGAGTTAAGAAAGGCTTACGCCTGGTAGAGATGCAGCTGGTGCAGTCCCTCGATGCGCAGGAGGAAAAGCTGCACCCAGCAAAGGGGTGGGTTCCTAGGCTTGCTCTCTGGTCTTAAGAAGGCCAGGCAGCTCACAAGGACTATTCAAAGTTTAAGTTGACTGACATGACCTTGGAGCTGCTTCCTTTAACTACAGAGAAGTATGGTCTGTATTTTAGGTGCTTAACAACAGGCTGAATCCAGGCCTCCACCTGAACAGCAATGACAGCTTACTAGGTGAGAAGGAAAATCATAGCAGAGGAGATAAGGCTTTACATTATTTGAGCCATGAGCTCACCTGGGTAACAGGGGGCCTGGATGCCCAGTGAAGACAGAAAGGTACCAGCTCCATGGTACATTTTTTCCATTTATAATAGCCACTGACTCAGATCCTTCACTCTTGGTGTGCCCATTGATGCTGTAAAACAGTGCTGTGCTTAATATATTAGGACACATTTCCAGGTATGTGTAGTTTAATACACAAGGGAAATTGCTTTAGAAATGATGTGCACAGTTAAAATGCTATTATTAAAAACTAGTTTAGAGATTGTCGTATTATACTACTTTCTCCATCTCTTGTCTGTCAGAGGAACACCATCTATGGGATCTCAGAGAGAAGCTATTCACTACAAAACTATCAAAAGACCTTAAAGTTTTCTGTATTTTATTACCTTTTGATACTGAAAGATTTGTTTATATCTTGGGAGGCCAATGTGCGCTATGACAGTTGCTCTGATGGTGTGTGGGATCTTAGGGCTCTGAGGTTTAACATCTCTACAAGCCAACACAGATAAGAGCAATCTGAGAAGGCTCTGCTGTCACACAAGGAACCTAGAATAACAAAACCCAGGCAGAGCAAATACAGAGTTTCTGCCTTTGTTTGAAGTGCTGAAGAAGTGCAGGTCAGAGCTATAAACAGAGAAGGGAGGAAGGAAAAAAAACATTTCTGTCATTCCTTCAAGAGCTGTTGCTACTCAGAAAAACTTGAGTAACTTGAAAGCTCTGTGCAATCTTTCTTTTGTCTAGGCACATGGGCTTTTACTATGTAGGTCAAAGACCTTTAATATCCATCAGCAAAACAGGAATCCTGTGGGATTAGCAATTGAGTTCAGATAATACTTTTACCTTTTCCCTCCCTTTTCTAATTCATGGTAGTCTGCTTTACCAAGCACTGTCACAAACATACTGGACATGGCACAGTCTGACAGCCCCTGCTCATACAGAACAAACCTTCTTAACCAGGTTTCCAGGCCTCAGATAAACCCTTCCTGCGCTTCCCTATTGCCATGTTTCTCTACTCTCAAACTCACACAGAATCCATGTGAAGGATGCCAAAGCCAGTTGTAGTCCAGCGTGCATCCTTCACATGACAGTTTACTGTCACTACCTAGCGCCCAGGCATACTGACACCACCACAAAGTCTAGGAAATAGGTCCTGTGTTAGGAACCAAACACAGGTTTTGAGGCTGGCTGCCTTTACCGTTCAGTCTTTAGGATAGTAGGATAGTGCTTACATAGTTGCTCTTCCAGTGTTGCAACTAAAATTATACTCTCCTGAATGAATTGCTGAGCTAGTGGGCTAATGATCTGAACTCAAAGCCAAATGAAATTCCTTGCCAGCAACAGGTAAAGTCACATAGAAATATCTTTTCACAATGTGATATTCTATACTGATGAACAATCCATCAACCCCCTGTTACACTCCTTTTCATAATGCTCCCCAAAACCTGATTTACTTGGAAGAATTTGCAGGAAAAAAGTCCTGGCTTTTGCGCAATCAAAGTGTTATCCAGAAACACTTTCAGTTTGAACCTTTCCCAATTACAGCTGTGGAGTATTGCATGGAGGGAATGCACTAATAAGCTGGGCCAGACCATTTAGGTTTATAAAGGTCAACGCCATCACCTTGAGTCCTACCCAGGAGACCACAGGGAATTGCTGCGGTTTGTGGCACAGTGGTGTTAAATGTTCCCGGCCTTTGATAAGTGGGATAGCTTACGCTTTTAAATTCCCTCCAGGAATAGCTGCAAGTAGAATGCATTGCAGTTGTCTGATCTCAAAGTAACATGGATAAACAGAGGAGGATTCATGCTCGAAACAAAAGGTTATGCTCACATGAAAAAGCACAGAGACAGAAACATAATTTTCAGCATAAATTCCTTCTTGGGCATCTAGTTTGTCTGATACTACAGGCCTCACCTAGATGACTTCAGACCCTTGAGGTCCTGAAAACCTGGCAGTGGATAATACCTTTATACCACTGATTAATAGTGTAGATAAAATTCTGGATGACTTCTGTTTTGACCACAGCGTTCTCACCGAAGCCTGGTCGCTCATGAATTGGGTCATTTGTTCACATGGAATTATCCATAATAGGGACATTGAGAGGCTCACCTTCTCCCCATTGCAGACACTGTAATCCTATCTCCTAACTAACCTCTGCAGCCACCCTGTGTTCTTTTGAATGAGGAGTGAAACAGAGTGAAGCTTTGAGCTGACTTCTCCACAGAAACATTCGAATGGATAAATCTACTGACCTTTGAGCTTTTGCAGTATAAAAAAGCAGCAAAGCTACTTCAAAGCAAGTTCCAGCTAGTACTACAAAGAACCACTGGCTTGTCAAAAATACTTTGAGATCAGCTAAGTCCGACATTTTCAGTAAAATCTTGTTGGATGTGTTGTACTCATGTTTTTATTCAATGTTATGCAGAGCTCCCTGACCAACAAAACTGATGCAGTTTTTGGACGCTAACCAGACACATAACTCCCCAATAATCTCTACCCTTTGCCCCCAAAAAAGAGATCCGACAACAACAGCTATTTAGATTGCAACTATCAGCATTCAATAATGTGAGCAGAGGCCTCACCAGACCTTCTGTGAGTCCGCTTGTCTCCTTGCCTCTGGGAATGGTGGCAACCCCCAGGGCCAGCACAAAAGTTGTGACATGAAGCCATCCACAAGGAGTCAAAATCCAGGCTTCACACCTAGATGTTGCTGTCCTCTTCCTAAAGAGGTACACATGGTGTCCAAATACAAACAATGAAGGCATTCAAATGGCAAAGCAGAATATCCACAGCAAGAAGAACTCAGTTTCACTTATGCTGATGTCAGATTTTATGATCTCATCTATTTGATTCGAATAACATTTGTGCTGTATTTAACTTTGCAGCACAAGTCTTCCCCCCACCATCCCTACCCCCAATTTTCCCTCCACTGAGCTGTGAACTAAGGCTTCACAACTCTATTATTCCTTAGACAGTCACACTTTGCCATGAGGATAAGATGTTCACACCAGGAATTTTAGCTTCCTTCCACCTGTGGCGTCATTTATGACTCATCTATAAACCAGCATGACAGCTGAGCAAAATCAGGGGAAAAGGCCTTTAAAAGGCCTTGTGCCCATAGTGAGGGAGGGAAGATCTTCATAACTACCTACCAGGATCTCTGGAGAGAAAGTGATGACCATACACCCTTCTTCAGATTTCTCAGGCTAAGAGTTTTTCAGGGCACTTCTGCCTTTGCTGAATTTTATCCAGAGAGCAAGGTACTAGATATGATGGAAACAAAGGAATTAATGTTTCTCTCAGCATAACAAGCATATCACAAAACTACTGAGGCAGTTACTAAAGTAGTATTCTTGTCATGCTACCATACCACATGAAAATCTCTAATACTGCAAGAATCTCAGGAATTTTCAGTATGAAATCAGCATGGTCAAGCAGCTGTTTCTCATGACACCTTGACTAAGCCTGGTATCATCTGGGCATTTAGTCACGTCAGATTGGCTAGGGATTGAATATAAAATTTTCCACTTAATTCTTCCTTGCATTCTTTTCTTTAATAAACTTTTTTCAGGGGCTTATAAAAATTAAATGTGACACTGATCTGAACATGGGAGTCAAGTACTAACAACCTCCTTTTTCTTTTCTCACTGTTATAAAACAAAAGTCCAGCTGTTCTCTGTATCTGGTAAGTAACGTGTCATTGGAGAAAGTCTTCATAAACACATGCAAACTTTATTCACATAACAAAATGCCTGATATCCAATGATTTAACAGCTATTTTACCAACAAAAAAAATCCTTATATTTAATATATATACTTACTTTTAGACATGTTTCCCTGCCCATTGCTCTGAGGTGATGTGAGACTGAGATGTCCATTAAAAATACACCAGACCTTCAAACAGAGTGGAACTGACATCCTGTTGCAAGCAGGGCATTAACTTGGATAAATGATGCTGAGAATCCCCAAGATGAATTTAGTGCTCTAGGTGTAGAATTCAAGATTACTCCCTGGATAGGCAGTAATATCTTCCTGAAAATGGACCATACTTAATACAGTTCTGAAGGAAAAAAACTCAAAGAAATCAGAGAAAGCAAGGGTTAATGCCACTGGGAATAGCCTATTAAATGAAAAAAAAAACAAAAACAAAACCAAAACCAAACCTCAAAATAAACATTTAAAGTGCATTGCAGTTCTTAATTAAAAGAGTAGAACAGAGAGAGGTAGAGAAGCTGGAGTTAGAGAAACTGGAGATGCCAAAGCCACTGGGTAGGTGAGTGAGGAATCCATCAGGACCTATGAGGGTATTGTGCAGGAGAGGCCCATAGTGCCTTGAAAGTACCTTATGACATTAATGGATGTCACAAGAAAGCATAAGCAGTTCTCAGTAATTTTTTAAAGAGCTCAAACCAAAGTTCCCCGTTAATTTTCTACAGTTTTCCTGTACAGTAAATATTAATTTAGTCAGGTATTTTCACAAACACCTTTCATGGACCAGCGCCTCCCTGCAAAGCAGAG
>NW_010108207.1:0-519 GCF_000699245.1 Pterocles gutturalis | reverse complement strand
CCCGTGCAATCCTGCACAGACAACGCCTTGTGGGGTCAGCACCATTCTGATTTCCACATTCAGAGTCAAACCACGCTCCTGCAGCTGTCACAAACGCCCGAGCAAATCAGTGCTCTGGTTGGTAAAATGATGTGTCTTATTATCCACTCCCTAAATCGCTTAATCACAGCAAGCGTGATGCAGTCTGATAGGTGTCTCCAGACAGGCTTTTGCACATCTTTAAGATGTGGCACATAAAGGTGATTGAAAGAGACTACGTCAATAGCTTTTTAGACACCAAGAAATAACAATTTTTTAATTGCATACAAGGTACTGTTTAGCACGAGTTGAGCAAAACCAGACTTTCATCACTGGTCTTACATTGTTGTGGTGGTTTTGTGTGTTGGGTTTTTTGGTAGCAGAGGACGGGCTGCAGAGATGGACCCTGTGCGAAAGTGCTGGAAGCTTCCCTGGCTCCAAGCCTGCTGTCTGCCCGGCCTCAGCTGCAACACCCCCCCTGCCGCAGCCCAGCCTCTGCCC
>NW_010108206.1:0-1139 GCF_000699245.1 Pterocles gutturalis | reverse complement strand
ACCTTCATGATTCAATGATTTGATGATTCTCCAGAGCAGAAGGCTTTGTATCCCTTTAAAAAAAAAAAATTAAGCGGCAGAAAGGTGGTTGAAGTGTTTTAATTGCTGTGGAGGAGGAGGAGGAGGAGGAAGGGGAGAAAATTTTCCGTCGTAAGCGCGAAGAGGAGGAAATTTGCCTTTTTGATGCGAGCGCGCGGTGGCGTGGGGGGGATCTGTCCCGCAGGCAAAGGCAAAGGGAAGTCGGCGTTGAGCTGCGAGCAGAGCGAACAGGAGCCGCCGGAGCTGAAATTGCCCAAATTACGGACTCTGGATGTCTTCTCCGGCTGCGGAGGGTTGTCCGAGGGTTTCCACCAGGCGGGTGAGCGGCGGGACGGGGACGGAGATGGGCGGCGGGTGGTTCATCCGAGCTGGCGTTGGGGACGCGGGCGGATCGGGGAGGGTGAGCCGGCGCTCCAGCTCCTCCGCTTTTGTCTCCCCCAGGAGTGTCGGAGACCCTCTGGGCCATCGAAATGTGGGAACCGGCCGCCCAAGCTTTTCGGTTGAATAATCCCGGCACCACCGTCTTTACAGAAGATTGTAACGTCCTCCTGAAGCTCGTCATGTCCGGCGAAAAAACCAACTCGTTGGGGCAGAAGTTGCCGCAAAAAGGGGATGTGGAGATGCTCTGCGGCGGTCCTCCCTGCCAGGGCTTCAGCGGGATGAACCGCTTCAACTCCCGTACCTACTCCAAGTTCAAAAATTCCCTGGTGGTCTCTTTTCTCAGGTGAGAGGAGGAATTTTCGGCGGCGTCGGGGCAGCCGTACCTGGAATGTTGCTCTATCCTCGCTCCCGTGTTCTTCTCCTTCCTCCCAGCTATTGCGATTACTACAGACCGCGGTTTTTCCTCTTGGAGAACGTCAGGAATTTCGTCTCCTTCAAACGTTCCATGGTGCTGAAGCTCACCTTGCGCTGCCTTGTCCGCATGGGATACCAGTGCACCTTCGGGGTCCTCCAGGTAGGGTTGGGGGGGGGGGACACCCCGAGATCATTCATTGGGGTGAAAATCCTTCTCCTCTTCCCGGTTCTGCTGTGAGCTGTCCCCTCCGAATGGAAAATGGTTCCTTGGCTTCTCTTGGTGGCTCTTGGGGCGATGTGTTCCC
>NW_010108205.1:371-818 GCF_000699245.1 Pterocles gutturalis | reverse complement strand
GTCCTCACCTATATACTGGGCATGTCGTGTATGTTATTGAATAGATTACTGGCCACTCTGGGTCTCAATCCCAAACCTAAGATCAAATCCTGGGCTAGTAACTGGGGCTGTGCTCCTTCCCAGGTTCTCTGGTCTGCTGACCTTGGCAGCTGCATAATCATCACTTCTTATCAGCTTTCTTCTGAGCACAAATCCAAAACCCAGCCTCTTGCTAGCTATTATGAAAAAAGTTAACTCTGTCTCAGCTTAACCCAGGACACCAGGACACAGGCACAACTTCTTTCCTTTCAAACTATTAGTAAGTTTGATATACCACGAGCTGGTATACAACCGTTGGCATACAACACAGCTGGGAGTTTTTCCCATGCCTCCAGGAAAATTGCTCTTCCAGTTTTTGCTAATCCATTCCTTGAACAGAGTAGAAGGGTTGCCTTTGACTTTACTCCT
>NW_010108205.1:0-305 GCF_000699245.1 Pterocles gutturalis | reverse complement strand
GCATACCCCCCCACAAATCCACTCATCAGTACGGAATGCTACAGTCTGTATTAGAGGGGCCCTGCCTCCAGCCAGGTGGACTTAGACTTGCAACATAAGAGTGAAAAATTCTTAGCTCACTGGGCTGATGATGCGTCAGGCCATCAAGGAAGAGATGCAACATATAGATGGGCTTGTGATTGATGGGTGTCCTTACCCAGGGACCCCGTTTCACAGGTCATCCATAAATGCGAAACTCGTGCTGCGATCAAGCAAGCTAAACAGTTAAAAACTCTAGTACAGAGGACATTGGTTAAAATATAAAT
>NW_010108204.1:0-28531 GCF_000699245.1 Pterocles gutturalis | reverse complement strand
AACCTTAATGATTCTATGATTCTATCTAGCGACGCATGCTTTCTCTACTAATTTTAATCACTATTCACTAATACTGAACTCTTCCATTAGCATTTCCAACAACAGTCACAGTTCTCAGAGATCTCCACAGTCACAGATCTCCAGAGATCAACTGTAAGAGAGGTCTACTCTGCAAGAGAAAGTTCTATCAGTGTAATTGGAAAGATGATATGAAAAAAATTAGAAAAAACTTTTTGATGGACAACTGTACTTGTTTTCATCCTCCTTACTGCATTTCAGTGTATGCTGATAAGGAATTACTTTAAAATAAGCTAAAATAAACACCTCAAGTGAAAATGACAGACTTAGCATAAGAGTTTGTACAAATACCAAATGTGTTTTAATTGGTGCCATTTTTTTTTGCACCATTCTTGCATTGACTTGCCAGTGCAATATCATTACCATTTATGAAATTGTACTGGGAAAATGATCATTCCCTTAATGGTTTCCATTTTCATCAGTCTTCAAATGTCTGCAGGCAGCTCCCTTAACCTGTCACAGACATTGACCAAACTTAACAAGAAAACCCTTATGATTTATTTCTTGTCATTTTCAAATCACATTGCAAAGCAGCATCTATTTGAACCAAGTTCATAACATTGTTTATGAACAATTTAAACTTGACTCTATGTTTCAAGTTCCACTAGAGGATTGAATTTATTTTCATTGTCCCTGCCTGACCTTGCACTGGATTTTTCCTTTATAAGGAAAATTTAGTCACATTGATATCATAGTTGATAATGAACTTAGTCCTTCACAACTTACATTAAAATGCTTATAATCTTTCATCGTTATATAACTGATAGTTATTACAATAATTTAGTATTTCAAAATTGCTAGTTTTTAAAGTAAACATGTATTTATGTTTTTAAATGAATTTTTATGCATATACAGTCATTTGGAGTAAGAAGGAATTTCTCTGCAGAAGATCTAAGAAAGTTAGAACCCCACTGGTTTCTCTTATAGAAGAAAATTAAGAACAGACTCTTTGTGAGTCTGGCTTCCAAAATTGTGTTGTCTTCAGAGTCAACCTTTAATAACATCCAAAAAATGAGGGATAGGGGGAGGAAGAGGAAGAGCAAGCTATGAATGATCATGAGCTGGTAAGAAAAAAAAAAATCTAGCCAATAAATTCCATTAAAGTTCCATCAAGTGCCTTTGAATGATTATAGACTGTAATGCACTGAGAACTTTGCACACTCAGTTGTTTATAATTGTCAACAGAAAATGTGTAAGCTATTTTCCTTACACTGATATCAGCTCAGTACAGCACTATGCCAGTTTATTCTACACCATGGATTACAGAGAGATAAAACAAGATGTGTGCCCATTTGTTATACATATATGAATTATTTCTTGAACATACTTCTCAGCCTCTCCTTGTTTTCACAGACAAAATTTTGTACTAATATGCCTCTAAAATTGATACACATCAAAAATACAACTCTAGAATATGGGATTAGTACCTTGCCCAAGGAATCTACCGAAAGAAATATGTATGCACTTGCCATCAAATTTCACTCGTTATTTTCCTAGAATGTTTATTTGAATCAGGGAGTATTATCAGATTTCATAAATGCCTACTGAGCTATTACACTGAGGAATTGAACGGCTATTAAAGACATTGCCTCGGACAACAGTCACTGTTCCATATTAGATCATTAAGTGACTCTGAAATGTCAAGCAACGTTTAATAAATTTCCCTGCATATTATGAGAGGTTCTCTGTTTTATAAATAGTCCTCCATGTGTTTGATTTCAGAAATTACATCCTGGCATTTTTGCCTGATACAGCTATTTTCAAATTTTGCAAAGTTTCTGCAAATTAAAATTATTCTGCTGTGTGCATATTTAGATTTTTGTGGCCAGGCTGCTTCATTCTTTCTCTATTTTCACTCTTCTTTCACTATGCTGTAAATGCCAACCACACCTTCCACAAACAACTTTTTTTCCCCCTTTCCAACTAAATCACAATAATAAGAGTTTAACAACACGTCTATAGCAGATGTCAATGATCTTGCTACAATTCTATGACTCAACCCCGAAAAAATGAACCATAGTGGAAAGCAAATGCTCACATTCCTTTGTCCTCTATAGAGATTTATAAAGCTAAATATACAGACTATTTATTTTTCTAAAGGTAGCTGCATTCATTCTTGTAGATTTTATCCAAAACATAGCAGCCTAAAAGGACTATTCAATTATCAATGAAAATGCTAACAAAATTACTAACTCTATGACTTTCAGTCAAAAATAGATTTAATAGCTCTATTTCTGCCACATTAAACACTTGTCTTGCAAAGTCATCTCCCAAAAATTAGGCTTTCATCGTTTTTCAATGTCCTTTTTAAGAGTGTTTAGGAATTTATTTTTGTTTGACTTCTGCTTCAATAACAGCCTACACTCTCTACATCTTTTTCAGTTCACTAAGTTCATATATTCTGTTTCTTTTGTCCTAGTGGAATGCGCTTCATTCCTAATCAATAACTGATGATAATGGACTAAAAAATAATTTCTCAGAATAGATACTCATTAGTAGCAAGTAAAATAATTTGTGTTCTACTTATATTCTTTCTCTCTAGGACATTGAAAATAAAGAATAAAACAAAAAGGAGAGTTGGACAAAACTGAAATTGGGAAAATGAATCTGAGAAGATGTACTGTATCTCATATGAAGTTAGAAATGCACGTTACATAAAATCAGTTCACAAAAGAAATACAATTCAGTTGTGATTGTTTCAAATTTTCCTAGCAGTGGCTGCTTCAAAAACACTTAAACACCTCAAAAGGCATATATACCTATATGTACAAATGTATAAGTGTAAAAGATCAGCAGCAAGTCAAGCTGCTCCCTTCCATGACTCTTTCCTACCTTTGATAAGTTCTTTCAGTTAAACAGAAAATGAATGCAATTTTCTGCCTTTACTTCTTCTGCTGATATTCAGTTAATCAAGAGACAGAGCAGTTCTGCCCCCAAGTAGGTGGGGAGTGGCTGCAAAGGGGTCATGGCTGGGAAAGCTGGAAAGATCTAACAATAAGTGCACTCCTCTTTTGATACCATGGGCTGTCTCTCAGGCATGTGTTAGATTTCAAATCTGCCTCGATACGGTAGAAACAATACATAAGTGTGAGTAAAATGGGAAGCACAGCAACAGTCTTCACAAAATCAGCTTCTTAAAGAAATAAATTTATATATGTACATGTTTAAATGACAGGTTAGTTTTTTTCATACATGCATACGTGTACATATATATTTTTTGTATATACACACAACAAAAATATAATGCTTTATCTGGGCTATATTTTAAAACAATTTTCACACAATAAAGACATGTTATTTCTCAATATTTAACTTTATTCCTGTCTTCCACCTTCCATCAGTGATTCACTGATGACACACTGAATGTTAGCTGCTAAATGTCAATTCATTAACAACGTTAAAGCAGTGACTTTTTTTAAAAAAAGGGCAGACTTCTCATTGTTGCACTGGATTTTGTAAAGTTTTCTTCAGTTATCACATACATTCAATTCTTTATTGTTGCTTATTTTAAAAATATTATAAAATAAAGTCAGAGACAGTAAAAGGTGAATGGTCCAACAGCTCTCAGCTTACCAAAGTGCAAGACTAGCCAAATGGCCAGCTGCTCAGCAAATGAACAGATAAAGTTCCTCCACAAAGCCTTCCCATAATACTTCAGCTGAGACCTGAAAGGAACATCTCTCTGCAGTTTGTTCACCTTGCTCCTACAGACCTTCGATCTCTATTGAGATCATTAGGCTTGCTAATTAGTACCACCTACGATGGCAAGTCTTTGAAATATGGATGTCTCTCCAAAGACAACTGGATTGTGGCCTTCAATAACATTTCTCAAAGGTCACTATACTGCTATCAGATGGTGGTAATATTCAGCTATTACTAACCTTGCCTGGAGGAGAAAAAAGAAAAAAAAAAAAAAAAAGAGATGAAAATTCTTTGTCTTCAGTGTTAAGGAATTCATTTTAAACAGAAAGAAAAGAAAGTCACAAACACCTGAACCTGCAAACATCTATAACAAAAAAGGCATACTGTGGGCTCGAAACATCTCTTTGAACACCATTTCATGAACATCTACTACTCTGCTACACTGCAAACAAATTCTAACTTGAATATCTAAAATAACAGCGCTTGCACAAAAAATATATTCATTAGCTAACATTTTTCATTGATCATTCATATGCAAGCAGTTATACTCTTAGGCTTCCTCAAAATATTTTTTTGGAAGTAAGGTTCACCAAATTTTGCACGTGGTGTACTTGGATAGCCAACACTTGAATTTTAAGACTAATAATTCATTCAAATACATTTAACCTATTAAATCTTTGTGTCTTACAACACATATTAAAATACATAAGCAAAGAAATCTGTGAAAACAGCTCACTGTATTAATCATGCCATAAGTAAGAATGGCAAAGATACAACACCGAATATAGACCCTAGTGATAATATTCTGCAATCTGCTGGCTTCAGGTGAAACTTCAAATGAAAAATAAAATTCATTGTGTGTATTGCATCCCATATGAAGTTGTAGATGCACACTATTGAAATAAATTACATTTAGAAATAATTCACTTGTGACTACCTTAAAAATTCTTATCAGTGTCTGTTTCAAAAACACAAATCATATATATTTATATTCACAAACATACGGATAAGTGTAAAAAAAAATCAGCAGGTAGTCAAGACACTCCCCCCCGTTTCTCCTTCCTGTCAACTGTATACTAACACAAGTGCCAAGCAAACAAATGATTGAGGCAGAAAAACTTCTGCACCATGAAGAAGGGGAAGTAAGTAGGTTTTGTTCTCCCAGATGGAGAGAAAGAAGTTTATTCTTCATGTTTAGCGAAGAAGACGAGTGAGGTCATATAAAATCCTCCTCACTTGTTCCCTGCCGGCAAAGGACATGTACAATAGCTTCGCCAATCTATTCTTTTCTTCACACATCTGCAGAAGCTGGAAGCTGCTTCACTGAGATGCAGGTGCAGTGCAGATCTTAATAGATTCAGAAGCAAAAGAGTAAGAATTGCAATGCTGCCCTGTTACTGCCATAGGGGGCTGCTATGTACTAGTGGTTACAAGTCAATGGAAAGGTTAAATCAACTGAATTTCATGCATGAGGCACATCTTCCAGAAGCCCGTCGTACAAGTGTTTGAGTCTAAAACCCACAGGGTGTGCCACTAAAGAAATGAAGGTCACTTACTGGCATTATTAGATTTTGTTCACATTTTAAAATACCAACAGAAGTGCCAACAAAACGCTTTCTCTGCACGGTTTTGCTTGTATCAGAACTCAAATATTACAGCTGTAACAATCAGTATTCTATAGGCAAACTTATTGGGGAAAAGAAAGAAAGCTCTAAACCAATTAGTAACAGTTCTTAGTTTGAGATTTGATTAATTTCTTACTTTAAATAAGTGATTCTTAAGAAATCCCATTAATTTCCAGAGCATTAGGAGACAAAGCAGTAGACATTGTCCCTGATGGTCATAGCACTTAGACAAAGATTTAATTTTTAACATAGTCTTTTCCCACTCCTCTGTGAACTACTCAAGGTATATAAAGACAACAGAATTTAACAGGCAGAGATTTGGAGCAGAGACCACGTTATCAACACAGGCCACAAAGAGCGAAAATGTACGTAAAAAAAAAAAGATGAGCTAAATATAGATTTAATAACTTGCTTGGATTATAATGGCCCAAGAGGTAATTTTAGGATCCTATGCCCCAGAAGCCATAAGAAACATCAGTCATAATCTACAATAAGGTGTTATTTACTCTTCTGGAAAACACCACATGGGCAACATCTTTTAATGGACACAGTCTGCATTTTGATCTCAGGGGGAACAAAAGGTCCCTGGTAAAACTCTCTTCAACTAACAGCAAAATTGACCTGAATCAAATTTGTAGGACAGCTTTTTCACTTCAAAAAGTGTTTACACTCCAGATATGGATTCTTATCAGAAGCTGAATTTTGCAGATTGTCCCTTCAGCTGTAACACTTCATCCAAATCTTTAAGTTAATGGAATTATTTGTATTTTAAAGGTTTTGAATACCACAGCAGACCTGCTACCTCATATACTTTGTCATATTCACTGCTATATTCTTCCTCTGATATTCTTTCCCATTTTTTTTAAATAGAGATTGCATTAATACCAGTTATTTAAAGAAAGAAAGGTAAAGAGAATTATTTCAGACATTTCTAAACAATCTTTTAAACTCTTATAGAAGAACTACTTTATTTCAAAGCATTGTGCAATGTCAATGCACAATATGGGACAGCATGTAGCAGTCAATAAGGAACTTGGCACACCTATATCAACAATAGTGTCATAAAGACTAAAACCCCAAATGTTACATTACAGAAATCCTCATCCCTCTAATAATGTGAGGGAGCTGGTGTTCCTTTGGCAGGTAAAATCCACAACTGAAAATCATTCACATATATCTTTGAGATCCCTTACCAATTTGGAAATAGTACCCCACAAAACCAAAGCTCATG
The DNA here is from genome assembly GCF_000699245.1 of Pterocles gutturalis. Lineage (NCBI taxonomy): Eukaryota > Metazoa > Chordata > Aves > Pterocliformes > Pteroclidae > Pterocles > Pterocles gutturalis. The sequence continues at coordinate 21,955 of NW_010108204.1, read as the reverse complement.
AGTCCCAGTCCTGACTCTACAGTAACAGAAGTGAGCGAGTAGTAGTGATGGGGATGTCACAAACTGCTGCTGGAGTGAAAAATCTTGTAAGCTGTACTTTTTGTTTAGGGAAAAAAAAAAAAAAAAGACAAAAAAAAAAAAAGAGGGCTGATTAAGAGCTAGTGAGAAGCTTAGGAGGTTCAAAGTAGTCCCACCAGAACCTAACACACAGTTACCCCCTAACGACATGCAGAGTCATTCATTCTTTATTGACTGAAGAAGAGAGCTATCTACTGAATTTCTAATAGGACTTCCTACAGTACGTTCACATTGAGATTTTTCCCTCCAAGTACTGACCTCCAATACTCTCCTGTCCATGCAGTCTAATGTGATCAGAGTCTGAATTGATTGGGTTGAAAAGAATTATGACAAAGATCTTATATCGCAGTTACCCTTGAAGAACCTCTAGTGTATGCACTTCCAACTCACCACCAGCAAAACGAAGCTCTCACTTCCAATTCTAGTATTAGGAAGTCTGAATAGCAGAAAAACATATTACAAGATTCCATCATCTAAACAAAACAAAACTTTTTTTTTTGATCCAAGATTATGAAGCAGAAATTTGACAAAAAATTCTAATAACACAACAGAAAATACTTCTCCTTCTGGAGTATTCTTTCTCTACCTATTAAGTGACAGCAAGATATCTTTTACACTTATTTGTATCTGTTGGAAGCTAAAAATAATGGTGCCTTTAGGAATTGTACCCTACCTACTTTGTGCAAGATGGTGTGAGACCCTTCTGTTCTGCACATTTTATTTTTACACAGCTTAACACTGGTGTTATTTCTGAGCCTGATTTATGGGTACCCTGGGGTACACTCCTAACTCCTTTTGATGTTATTTCTACTGGAAACAGCTGACAAAAGCAGATCTCCCCTTGGGGCTACACAGTTTTAGTATTTGTTTCAACTTTCAGCCATTTGCTCCACCTATTAAGAGCTTCTTCAAAGGCATAAAATAGCAACCCATCACCTTGAATGCTACAGGAAAAAATAAGTGCGTAAAGACTGCCAATTCACACTAACTCTTCTGTAGATAAGCAGAATGCACTGGAAGGCATTATACTACATGGAATGCTGCCTATGGATTCAGCATAACCCTACAAGGGTATCTGGCTCTGAAGTATTTCACTCTGTTGGTCAGAGCTGCGTGAAAATATTCATATAAAATATAAACCCAAGGCAAACAGAAAGTCTGCCTAATGTAAATGTGAGAATAAAAATTGGCAATAGGCTTAAACATTACCTCCACATTATTTTTATTCTATATACCACAGAGTACACTACTGCTTTACACAGAGTTTTTATGAGCTCTGCAAACCTTGTAAAAACCATACATATGCCACGCAAAGAATCTTGGAGCTTAATTCCCCTGCCTGTGGTGGAGTAACTGCCCACGACAAATGGATAGAAACAACTAGAGAAACAGTATATCTTGCTGCAAACAATAATAATTAAGAAATAAGTAAGTACTACCTGGTAGTAATTTTTCCTTCCCCCCTCCCCCCCCCAGAAAAAAGGAAGAAAAGTGTATTTTGAAGAACAGACACAAATTTGTCATTTTACTATAGTGAATCTAATAAAAAGTAACAGTTAAGGTATCAAATAGAGTTATTCCTCTTTTCCACCTGAATGCTATAGAACTATGAAAGCAGGTGTCACAAAATACTACGAACTGCAGTGTCCTGGATGCTACTTTTCAACAGTATTAGAAAGTAATCACCAGCACAAAAAAATATAGTTACCTAAATGTTTGAGTAAAGTAAAAAGTTTATAGGTATTTGTGTAATTTGAGTTATATATAAATATTGCAAGAATGCCAGGATGGAGAAGACTTAGAAATAAAAAAAAAATGAGTAAAGATTTCACAAGTAGGCCACAAATTTATAGTGGCCTTTGTGCAATGCTGAAATTATTTAATTTTCCAACCCGTAGCCCTTTGCAAAATGGGCTTACCTTTGGCCACTCTTGCAACTGGAAAAAAATAAAATCAGAAATTGAAACTAAAATAATATTCCAATTACAGCTGTGAAATAAATTATTTAATTCACTCAAAGATACATGTGAAATTATATTTTAACAACTCACAAGATTTGCAATACAAAAAATGAAATAGAATAAGGTCTTCTTGATACCTCAGTTCTTGGTATCACCTACAAATGTTTAATATTACAGAAAACTGCATAACGGACTTTCATGGCCTTAAAAATCAAAATTCTGAAAGATAGTCAGCATTTAATGTATGTATATTCTCAAAACTTTAGTTATCACAAATGTGTATGAATATTTTGACATGATAAGAAAGAACAACTTTTTTTCCATTTTAGTTCCTCTAACACTGCCTACAGGAGGGGTTTTTAGACAAGATTTTTTCTTATTTTTCTTCTTTGTTCTTGGTGGTTTTTGGTTGGTTGGTTGGGGGCTTTTTTAATGGAGAGGAGAGCTTAACAAAAACAAATCTGTCAGGGACAACTTTTCTTGTGGTCTAGAAATACTTAGAATTCCTGAGAACACAGCGGACACAGGTCCTGGAGATAAGTAGTGTTTATCCCACAAAGCTCAGCTGTTAGTTCAGCAATTTTACCCCTTCACTGTAATTCACGGCATTTGATCACCTCTTCTGATGCTTCCAAAGCCCTGCACAGGGACTAACAAGAATAACCCTTTTTCATGCCATCTTACTGCTAGAAAAAGAACACTTTCATCACAGATTTAGTTTCAGCAATAAGCTTTGGGTTTCAGCCTCAAGATTATCCCAAGCTGGCTATGATGAAGAGCCAGGGTACCTGTGACAGTACTCTGTAGGATATCTGTCAGTCGTTGCCATTTGGCTTGGGATCAGGGATCAGCTGTTGGCCCTCTTTCATTGAGCAGCACAGACAGATACTAGGGCTCTGCACTGCAGTAAGCAAAATCATTCCTCTTGCCCGGTGAATTGTTAGAAGGGACAGGAGAACCAGCTACTTTAGTTTAGTCTGCACCCTTGATGCAAAATCCTAAGGTACCGATTTGACAGGGACTGATATTTGGCCTTTAACCTGTACCTAGGAACCACTTCTGGAGTTACACCACAGAGGATGCTGCCAAAGTCAGCTCTTTCGAAAAGACACACCATGCAAATCGGTACAGAGTTCAACTGTCACTTGCATCTTCTCTCTTTTGACCAACAACTATCATCATGCAATTCTCTCTGGACTCATTTTCACATAAGGAACAGTGATACCTGCACCGAGGCAGAGTCAGGGTACAATAGTTTCATGTCAGTTAACCATGAAAGAGAGGAAGAACTGAAATAATATGCTGATTTCATCTTGTGCAGTTCCACAGGCCAGTACAAAAGACCTGCTCATGGATGGGAGGAGATTAGGAGGTGTGCAGGAGAACAGAGGTCACTCACAAAATCTTATAAAGTATGCAAGAAGGCGGGAGAGAGAATATCCTCATCACAACCTGCATCCCTTGAGGAATGAGAGACGAAACTCACACCTATAGCTCTAGGAAGTACGAGAAGTCAAATTCTGGCTACATAAATGTATTAGTGCCTTTACAACCTCCAACACCACAAGGAAGCTGCTGGAGTACTCTCCTGATCACTCCTGGGATAACTGATTTAATTGCCTCCTGACAAACAATTAATTCCATGGCGTACAAGGCATAGGGGGTCAGAAGAGTATCCCCCTAACTTTTAGGAGGTTCAGAGACCTTGCTATGATCAAATAAAATCTGACAGCCATTCAGAAAACTAAACTGAACTTTCAGCGTCTAAAAAGTATCTCTATGCTCCATAACAGAAGACAGACCTATTTATGAACAACTCAATCTGCTACGCAAAATAGAGAAAGGACTGAAAGTCTTACTGTGGGTATGAGTAACTTCAAAGAACCTGTTGTCCCCAATGTGGACAGATAACTAGGACTTGCTAGTGCCTTGTCAGATGCTCAGGCACCTAAGTCCTACTCTGTTTTAGGGTACTTGGTCAGACCTCCTACAAAATTTTAGAAATAAAATAAGATCACTTAACACCATCTCCAAAGGGGTCCTGTTAGATAGAAAGAATCTGAAAGTGTAAGGCCAACAGGAAGACATGTCTTCCTTCCATCTTTAGTGTATAAATTCAATAAGCTTATTCATAAATAAATATTCCTAGATTGCATGCTGAGCTAAAAATCTACTGAAACTTAGGTCTCCCTGAACTTCACTTCCACTAAACTTTACTGGTAAAGCTTAGGAAACCAAGAGTTAGTTCTGGGAACAGTTCACCTAAGCAAATCCAGCAAATTAAATCTTACCTCTTTCTTTCCTTTTAGGATTTTGACGTAAAACAGAGGAAAAAACTACAGCTTCATGAATATGGGTGAATAGGTCTGTACTGAATATATCAATTCAGGAAAATGTCAACATATTCATTTCAAATTCGACATAAATTATTATAACCAGTTCTCAAGCCTAAGTAAGCACATTTATGGCTGATATTTTTCCCTCTTTTTCTTGGGAAAAGGAGAAAGCTGGGCTCAGAATAGAAACTTCATATTATCTTAATTACAAAGAGGTTAATACTGCTGCGTATTGAACCACCGGGGACACGCCAAGTAATTCAGCATGTACTGCCTGCAAGGTAGGCCCTGAAAGAGACACACAGCCGCGCTGTAAATGCTGTGCATATGGGAAGGGATGGACTCCATACTCTTCTCTTTGATGCACAACTATCTTGTAATCTCTAACTAAGACTCATTTTCTAGAGGGAAATACTGCCAGCAACCAATCAGCTGCTGTCAATGCAGTAGCACGCAAGCACAACATAATTATACTAGGTCTGGGATAGCAGCAGAAAAACAACCTATTCTTAGGAAGTTCACTTCCAGGAATCCAGCTTTTCTTCCCCAGAAAGACATCTCCTAACAGCTTCATTCACAATTTCTGCTATCTTGCAAGATTTTTCTAAATTCTTTAGTCTACTGCAAAATGCAGACCAACCAATAGCAATATTTAAGAGTGCATATCATGGTGTTATTAGTTTTGGGGTTCCACCTCAAAACATCTCCTAATCAGTAGGTAAATGGATTTCAGGTAATTTTTCACAGCAATGGTACCCGTCTTTCTCGGGCAATCGGTTTTTAATCCACGCATTTGCAAGTAACTGTATTCCTGAATGTATGTGCCTGAATACCATGCCGTAAAATGGATTACACTATTTAAAATTGTAATAAACAAGAACATGCATAAGAAAATTTGATTTATAAAACAAGCACCAAATAGTTCCTTTCTGCAGGAACAATCTGTCCCCCTCAAAATCAGGCTTGCTTTCACTGCCTCTTAAATACAGACTAGCAGCAAAGATCTACACACTTATGCCACTATCTTGAGCTCTTGAGGTTGTAGTTAGAATTTAAGCAGTTTTCCACCTGCAACTGAACTAAGGTACAAAAATATAAACTGTAGTCATACCAGCAAAACAAAGAACACACCTGAAAAAGTGGCCTATCTTCTACCATGATGCCAGGGGAAAACCCAAAAATGTCTAAAAAGGAAAACCAGCAGAAGAACAAAAGCTCTTTGAAAGTGATAAGTACTCTGAAGCACTGAGCCAGTGCATCTCTGACATTTTTGTTGTACTTACCTAATATCTGTGCACGTTATACAGGTGATACAGCGACTGTTTGTTGTAACCAGGTTCAAAGCCACAGATGTTTCACTGTCAGTGGTTGGGTGTGCTCCACATTTAAAGTAAAACTCCTGAAATATTGAAGGAGAGATAAAGAGAAGATTACATACCTGCTGCTCATGCCCTCCCTTTATCTTAGGGTAACTAACATTTGAGACAACAAATCACCGCTGCCCACAGAAAAGGAAGACACTCGTTAGGAAAGGTTTACAAAGAATCCCTTGCAAAAATATCAGTATAGGTGCCTATTTTGTCCAGGGATTTCCCCAGCAAAGAAGATATCTACTTGCATACTAATTTGACATCAGTGTGATATATTCTGTGATTTTCTGGATTTATAGGAAAAAATGACTTCACTTCTGTATAGTCAAAGGCAGAATACTGAGCATTGTCACTATGCATTAAAATTTCCACCATTTTTTTTAACAGATGTTACTGTTTTCCGAACTCTAGAACACTGAATTTTAGCCCTAAATTGGTAAAGTCTAGCCTTGCTTTTGTGATGTTGGAAATCTATATGATACAATCTTACTATTATATTAAAGGGAAGCTCTCGCTCTCGAGACACATATTACATTTGCAATTACATCATACTGTGTTTGAATTAAGTTGCTTTAGTCCATACTGCTCTATATAGCCTCTTAGACTGCTCCCATTAGTATAATACTTTTTACACAACTGTGTGCTTTGTTCTCTTTTCCATTGCACCCCAGGGAAAGCCATACCGATCATGCTGTGCTTTGATAAGGTTTTGTTATGAGAGATTGTTTTAAATGTCCAAATCACTCCATGCGTATGTAAATAAAAGCAGTCTGAAGACATGTGCTTCTCAACAGGAGCCACAGATTGCAGTTTGCAGCTTCTTTGTTCCTCTGAGACCTTTTTTCCAGTACCAAATTGTGGAGGTTTGTAATGAAAACATTAGGACTGCTATAAATGAAGTGTGAATTGGAAGGTAAAGGTATAAAAACATCAGAAGAAGTGATGAGCAGAATGCATTAAAGAATGACAGGTGTTGATAGCATCAAGATATTAAGATCACAGATGATTAAAGACACCCAGCCTGGGTAAAAAAAAAAAAAAATCCTAATAAAAAAAAGAAAAAAAAAAGGAATAAAAAGAAAAAAAAAAGAAAAAATAATGAACTGCAGTAAGAGAAAAAAACACAAAGATAGTAAATAAATCAGCAGCATTTCCCAGTGACTCAGAGGTGGGACAGGATGCAGGAAAAAAAATTGTAGATGCTGCCAACTTCTTTAGGGTGAAAAAGTCATATCCAAAACCCAGCACTAAGAACAAACCAAAAGCTGTGAAAAAGACTTGCCAGGTGGTATTTCTTAGTGTCACCCCAAGTTCCTAGCTAGACTATGTGGACATATTTTAGTGCTTGTTCGTATGTGAATACAGGTGGATGAGTGTGACTGAACGAAATCAGTTTGGTTTAATACAAGATCATCTTCCCCTCTATGCAACCTTGCATTGAGATTTACTACAATACTATACTAAAAGCTTTCTCACTGCCTTGAGCCTTACAGTAGGGAGTTATTAGCCTGTGAAACACCTGCCAATTGCTGTTTTTTTTTCTTAGTGGTGATCATTTAGATATATCGTGTATTTCTACATGAGACAAATACAGTACTAAGCAGTAACATCTCTAAGGCGGAATCTTGTAACTGGGCTATGAAAAGTATTAATGCAATCTTCCTCCTAGATTGGTCAATCCTGTTTCTCAGAGAAGCACTGATACACATAGTAAATTCAACACAAAATATTCAAACTCCACTATAAGTTAAGGACTCAATGTCTGAAGCACGTGTCATTAGCAGGTCAGGAGAACTAAGGGGTAAGAGAATAGTTTAAAGGCAAGCCTACTTTTAAAACCAAGTTCACACAACTTTTGAAGTTGTCACTTGTACATATTTACACAGATCTCACTTTTTAAAATAACTAAACTGTCTGTTCTGTTTCATAACACGAGCAACCTGGTCTAGTGGGAGGTGTCCCTGCCCATGGCAGGGGGGTTGGAAGTCGATGATCTCTAAGGTCCCTTCCAACCCAAACCATTCTATGATTCTACGATCAGGAAGTAGTTCCAAGGAAGAAAACATGCTTTAAGTCATTCCTTAGACAAGACTTTAGACTTTCCATGTTTTTTCTCTTCTTCAAGAACCAATTACACACAGTATTGAACTATCAGCTGAACTTGAAGCATTTCAGCAGCTGAGAATGAGTCACTGGAACTACACATTCATCTGGGGTACATGAAAACTTTACAAAATCTATAACTTCAATTTATTTTCAACCTTTAAAAATGTATCCATTAATCTTTGTATTATTTGCTAATGGGTTTTGGAGCTGGGGTTTTCTTTGACCTTTAATTTGATTCTACTGCTGTTTGAATTAAATGGTAAGAAAGATTTATTTCAATATTTATTTCAATGCAGGAGAAGTCTTGAAAATATCTCCTTGCTTCAGTACCTCTTCTGCATAGAGCTAAGAGAATATTGACAACTCACTAGACCAGAATAGATAAACTATGGGTAAGAAAACATACAGATGAAAAATAATTTCTCATAAAATTACCTACCCACTATAATAAAACTTTGGGTCACAAACAAAAAAAAAAAAGCGCTCTAAACATTTGAAATAGCTTTAGACTTAACTTTTTTCCCTAAAGAGTGTCTGCTTGACGATTCTAATTGCTTTTGATAATACTTCACAATGGCTATAAGTTTCTAATCATGAAAGCTGTTTAATTAAGTTGGAAGGGAAATAAAGCAATACATTTCTTATTCCATACTCTAAGATGCCTACAAGTCAGTGGGGGGGGTAACATGAAAAAAAAACAACAAAACAGTCAAGAGTCTTGTGCTACACTCCCAAAATACTTCCTCTGTAGCATTACGAAAATTACTTCTCTATACTTCTGTTTATCAGCCTAAAAACTGCCCTAAGAAAATTCCTCTACTAATTATATTTACAATGTGCTTTGGTGTTGCTGAATGGAGAACATTATGGAATGTGAAAATACTATTTGAAATAACAAAAGAAAATATAGCCAGTCTCCAAAACTATTCATTGAAAGATGCCCTGCTTGAGTAAACTGCAATTAAAGAAATAGCAAATCTTAATATTAAATGCAAACAGAAGAGGGCTCATTAAAATTATAGACAAAAAATCCCTCAAGATTATATGTCAAGTATTTGTTCAGAAGAACTCCTCAAGATTAAAGAACAAAAAACTAATTTACAACAAACGTGTTGAGACCAGCAGTACAGTAAAACTAAGCCATTTATAAAATGTTCACCCTTGCAAAAACAAAAGGTATAAACTCACACAATACACAATTTATAAAATCAACACAACGGTCTACATCTGTACGACATCAGTGCTGAAACACAGGGACAGATTAAAATGTAAAAAACCCTCAGTTCGCTGAGTGCCCAACAGGTCTGGTGCAGCACAGACTGCCTTTACACTTTTTTTTTTTTTCCATAGTAATACACATTCCAATTGTTTGATGGCTTTTACAAGTCATGAGCTGAATTAGGTTTCCAGTTGCAAATCAAATTTTAGGTGGCCTGGTGTGATGGTTTTACCCTGGCTGGGAGCCTGCAACAGATCTATGGGGGTGATGTTTCCCTTCACTGTCCCCTTGATGATCTCTGTGTCAACCACATGGCTCAACAACCTGGTGGAGATGATCCTCAAGGTGACCAGCTTCCCTGAAGTGCTAATGCGTGATAGTTTCTATGTTAAGTTCTGCATTTGCCGTCTTATTTTAAAAGATCTCATGCTTCTCGATACTGAACTCAGAAAAGAAAAACTTGTGATATTTATTCAGGTTCTCAAAATGCACCTGCAGACACGGGCACAGCAGAGAAGCTGAAATGTTCTGGACTGTCCTGGCAGCACCTGTAAACACCGCTGTTATCAGCCTTCTCCTCAGCACAAATCCAAACACAGCCTCTCACTGGCTACTGTGGAGAAAGTTAACTCTGTCCCAGCTGAAACCAGGACACCTGCTTTTACTCATTGCATAAATAAACAAACCACACGTATTTCTTTGTGACATCTAATAGATTCCCCAGAGAACTAGCATAATTCTTGTGATGCAAGCACAACCTTTTTATTCCAGGGCATATATGTATGAAGTTATGAAGAAAGATAAAAGCACAAGTTGCTTTTCAGCCAATTCCAGCAGTGAAATTGCTGAGACTACAATATAAGGGGGAAGAGTTTAGCCACTTCTCACTCTTCAGCCTTGCATGTCACCAAGCACACAAGAGTGGCTAGTTTTATTTAGACTTCCACGCACTGTATGACAGCGTAAGGAGGGAAATTTGCTGGATTGTTTAACCTAAATCTTTGTATGTTCCAATGTTAATCTCCAAACAGGTGCAGAGACCTTAAAGCCAGTCAATTTAGGACCAGCCCTCTCGTTTTGCCACAGACTGTCAGACTCATACAAACAGTTGTTACTTCTTAAGGTTAACATAGAATCATATCATCGAATCACAGAATGGTTTGGGTTGGAAGGGACCTTAAAGATCATCGAGTTCCAACCCCCTGCCATGGGCGGGGACACCTCCCACTAGACCAGGTTGCCCAAATCTTCATCCAGCCTGGCCTTGAACACCTCCAAAATGTCCCTCTATACTTAACTTACTATGTTGTGCTGTATGAGACAATATTTTCTGAATTTTAATAATAAAAAAATAATTTAAAAAACCTTACAGCATAACATGAAAGCGATGGGCAAAAATTCATGCAATCTGGGATGCTATCTGACCACTTCTAAAATAGTTTAAAACAGAAAAAAAAATCACATTATTCCTCCTTTCTGCACTTTTGTTCTCTTTTGGTACAAAAATCTCTGATGAATGCTTTTCTTTTTTTTTTTTTGGTTAAGTATTTCTGCTCAGCAATGAGTAAGTATGCCAAGAAATTACTGCAAAAGCAGAGACAAAACTTAAGTGCTTATCTCAGTTCTGAAAGTGAGTAGTTTTATGGTCACCTTCTACTGCAGTAAATACCTTTAGATCATTTTCTTGCCTACAGGCACAGGTCCCATGAAATTGTGAACATTCTATTTAACACTACAAATGTCTTCCTTTTGGCAGTGTATCTGATAGATAGATATTCAGAGAAGGAAGCAGGCATTGCTCTTATATACTTTGTCATATTCTTCACTCCTGTTATCGCTTTTGTGTCACACAAAGTATCATAAAAAGTGCAAGGGGGAAGAAAAGGTTCAAAGATACATGGCCAGTATTAGCTACTTTTTATGAAACTCAAGAAAATGCTCAAATTTATCAAAAAATAATCTTCTTTGATACTTTACAAAAAAAAAAAAATCAAAACACCAAAACCCAAACCAACAAACCCCCCCCTAAATTCTGTCTTTTCAAACAAGCAGGGGTTTGCATACCTGTAATCGCTGCTGATAAGTGAACTGTCTTGTATACGATCAAGTAACCAGCACAAGTACGAGACCAAAGTCATACAAAGCCACCAGTGGGAAGACAGGGTCTGAGACAGAGTAAGGTGAGACAGGCCCAGAAGAAACTTTACCCTTCTGATACATGTTCTCCAGTCCGGTTTACTGGACAGTCAACACTGCTCTTTGCTAACAAGTCCCAAGACAGCCTGCACCTTAGCTGATACACAACACACACACATGAAAATACAGGTTCCTACCCCTGCTTCTCATTCCCTGCTGTGTGAGCTGGTTAAAAATCCTGAGGAAGCTCAGCCTTTACATTTCTTATTCCCTTTTCTTAATAAGCTACAGAAAAAAAGTGAGGGACTGCGGTATTCTTCCCCTGAATTAGCCACATGTGTTTATTTAGGACTGGCAAAGCCATTTATTAATATGTGTTATACCCATTGAAGGTATAATTTTTTTTTTTCAAATTACCAGCGCTCTTCAATCTTCTTTCATCAGGATTGCCATAATTATTCCCCTGAATGAAAGAAAACTTGTGTCATTGGGATCTGTTCCGTGGGTCTGAGGACAGCTTGAAAGAAACCCACTTCAGAACAGCTGTGGAATCAAATATTTCTCCTGGGATATTCTGGGAAAGACTGGGTTCAACTCTGAGCAGAGACACTTTAAGGTTCCCACATACCAGAAGAATCCCAGACTGGGGTTTTCTAGGCCATAAGTATCCCCTTGGGCTGAGGGGGGGAAATCTATGAAACATCACAGCTCACCTAACAGTGGAAGAGGCACTGTTTCTAAAGTTAAATAAATAGAAAGTGTCAGGAAAGCCGTTTGAATTACACTGGCTAACTAACATGAGGAAGGCAGTACAGATAAAGAACAATTCTTAGAGATTACAGCAATCAAGTCTTAAATAATTTTATGCTAAACTCATGAATGTGTTGTACACGTAAGACTGCTCCACTTTCTTCTGTAAGCCATCAGCTTTTTGACTATCTCTGGTTACTGGAAGATATCTTCCCCAAAATAGCGGCCTCCACTACCAACTCCCCAGCTCCCCTAGGCAGCTCAGCAGATACCACCAGGAACCTCAGGGTAGGTACGGAGCATTGCGAGCATCATCTAGTACCAATTATGTGGTGATTGCTACTCTGCATGTTTGTCTTTTTTTTTTTACTAAGCAATGACTCCGAGACCTAAACGGCTGTTAAGATCAAAGGAAGAAAATTAACAACCTTAATTAAAATTTTAGCAATATATGGTCTAAAGTCAAAACCACACAACTAAAACAAAAGCATTCCTATAGTTACCTATATTTCAGACAAGCAAAGTCTCCTGTTTCTTTTACATCTGGAGTTCATCTGGAACTGCAATTGCAACACGTGCAGCTGAGAAACCAACCTTAGGCTCCGCTCCTGCCATCAGCACTACTTTCTTTTAAGATGATCTACATTCAACAGTATTTCTCTGCTACCTGAGGTTCCAGTCAAAAACAAATGTTTTCTCTGACGATTTTCTATGTTTCATAAACTCAATGCTTGATTGTGATATCAACAAGATAAACACTCTTCCAAAGGGCAGTTGACTTTCCTAAGCTGGGAGATGCAACTGCCGCTTGGGCACGGCTAGCTGGGTCACCTCCTAGGCAAACAACCGATAAATACAGTTGTCAGTCGCTATGGACAAACTGTTAACTCATTTGTGGGAAAGGATTTGTGCATACTGTTAGACCAGCACTCAAGCTGCAGCACATAACTCCTTAAGTACTGTTTCAGTGTTAAAGAAATGCATAAATTGATCATTACAAAAAAGTAGACTAAAGCATGTGATTCATTGCTAATTCTCTATTACGATTAAGCAGGAAGACAAACACTCAAGTGACAGTGGATTCCAAGGTCCTTACCATAGGTTTTAGGAATACTGCAATGCAAACATTAAAGATGTTGGTCACTTGAACCATTCACATTCCAATACTAATATGAATCTTTCAACAGCATAATCACTACACTCACAAAATATTTCTTTGCCATAAAAAAAAAATAATTCCATTAAGTATTTTTTCCCTTGGAAAGACAAGATCCTGTGAAAAACTCAGCACCTGATCTTGGACCTACATATTCAGAATAGAATCAGAACTGTCACTAAGAATGAAAACAAAGGGTGCCACCAATACCAACACATTTTATATATATTTCTATACAAATTTTCCTAGCCCTCACACTTTCAAATCCACTGAATCTCTGCTGTAGAACACGCAGTAGAAGGGCAGCATGGCAGTTCATGGACACTGTCAGAAGCATGAACTTTGAAAGAAACACCTTTATGGATGTAAGGAGAAAAAACCTGGTATCCTAGGAGAGATCAAATATTATATAGTAAGCCTTAATAATATACTGCTGATAATTAAACTGACCTCAAAGATAAGTTGAAACATCTTTGTGAAGAGTGACAGTAAAGTGGATATATTGAATTTCAATATCTACAAGAATTATATATTTAATTTAGCAAGAGACAAAAGCACCACAGAAATGCAGAAGAAATATGAGCATATCTCTACTATCTGCTTTCTGACCGAAACCCATTGCCCTTCTCAAAATGCCTCTGGATAAGAAGAAGAAAGACCTGTTATTCATGATAAAAGCTCTTGAGGATTAGTATCCTTTGCCAACTCTTCAGTGAGGCTGCCAGATCATGTTTGGTCTCGGTGAATACATCAACTTTGACCTGTGTGAAGGATGGAGGAGGAAGGAAGTTAACTTTTTAAATCATCATTACATTTTTGAGACAAGCACCAGTTTGGGGCAGAAATGTTACCCTATTGCATTTTTCCAAACTTTCCTTTCTATTCAGCAGTAACAGTTGCAATCCGAATGTGTCCAAGACACATGATATTTCAGAGAAAAATGTTTCAATACATCTTTACAATATTTCCTTTTTATTCTGGGTGAACTTTTAAGTTCATTCATACACGGAAAACTTCAAAATTATACCATTCCATTTCTTTCTCTCAAAATCAAACATATTCACCCTAATTTTTATTCAGTTGAGGTTATCTAAAACAATTTGTTATTTATCAAATATTTGAACAGATGGCCTATAATATGGAAAGTATTTTGAATGTAGCAGGATTATGGGATGGGAAACACACATGCTATTCATAATTCTTTACAAGGCCTAGTTTTTCAGTCCTGTCCAAGTCACTCAAAGCCAAGTTTTTTGGCACAAAAAAATTTATCTAAAAATCTCATTATAAGTGATTTTTGAGACATTTTCAAGGGCTACAAAATAGCAACAGCCTGTGTTCTCATCACACTCAAATCTCATTTTTATTTGCATTCTTAAAAAACCCCCACAAAACCACAAAGCCACCAAAGAAAATAAATTTTTGTTTACATATTTATTCCCCTTGCCAAGGAACAACATTTCTATCTTTCACTTTTCCAGAATTCACTGGAAGAACAAGAGGTATTGTTCCAAAATTAATAACAGGACAGCTACAGCTACCATTCAGTTTTAATCAGCAGTCTAACATGATATAACCAAGTTTATTAATGATTGAAAAGATCTTACTATTCATTTCCATCAGTTGTTATGTGATTTTCAGTGATTTATACCAACAGGGTTGTTTTTGTACAATGGTGCATACAGCTTGTGTATCTGTTGTCTGCGCTAAGAAGAACAGTTATTACTCTTCAGTTAATAATTTGTAATAAATCTGAGAAGAGGAGATGGTTACAATTAAGATTCAAATAACTGACATGATGGGTTATTAACTATAAAAGGTTATGACGACATCCAGCCTCTGGAGATAACATGCAAGTTTTGCAGGACTATTGTGTGCAAGAAAAGCAACAAGAAATGCAGTATCTATCGTGTGTTATTCTTTCCTTGTCTACTAGAAAAGACACAAATGCCTTGGGAATCCCTTAGCCGCTGCTGCTGCCCAGACAACGCTATTGCAACCACCCAGGAAAGTGCCCAGTGTGAAAGTGACAGTTCTCATTTTTAACAGCAGCATTTCTCATTTGCTTTGCTTGTCTAAAGGCAGCCACACACCATACTTGCTTCATTTCTCTTCAAATGGTGGCTCAGGCTCAAACAACCCTGTCACCTATTCTGCTGTCATTCCTTCGAGCAGCAATATTTCCATGACACAAAGACAACAGACAGGACTCTTCCAGCACGATCCAGCCCTTCTACCACCCATAATACAGACAAAGAAATGAAGGCACGACAAGCATTGTGTCTCCTTATAAAGTGAATCTTTGCCTGAAATATTATTTTGTAGTGAAATCGAAGGCCCTACAGACACCAGACCTGCAGAATTAACACGTCACAGGTACTGTAATGTCCATGGTTTGTAAAGATCCAGCAAGACAGCTGTAAGTAAACAACTTTTCAATGAGAATGGCTATGCTTTCTTATAAAATAACATGACAGGTTTACACCTTCCTTGCCCTGAAAGAGTATAAACTCTCCCCCGCCCCTCTCTGCTCTGAGCTTCTTTCATCCACACTTCATTTAGGAGTGCAATCTCCGACCAGCACTAACTTCTGGGTTGAACCAAGACTGCAGTTGTCAAGAAGATTAAATTACACTGCCCAGGTTCTGGAGCCCAACACAAACTGTTCTGTTGAATTTGTTCACCAGGTTTCAGCATGTGTAAAACAGTTAATTGTAGAAAAGTTCCTTTGAATTATTTGAGCCGTGGAGGAAGTCTCAGTTTCAGAGTAGCTACTTATAAAGTATCATAATCATCGTATCCTGAACATTAGTGTTGATTTCTAGGACCTAAACGTTCCCCATCAGACTCTTTTAAAGTAGAATCCAACTGTTTAAATTTGTTATCAAGTGTTTCCTGTAGAGAATCAATCCTTTACTTTGAGCTTAATTTCCTCTAGCAATCAGATTTGAATTTTTATGTGAACATAAGCCACAAAAAGGGCTCAAGGAAGGAAGAAACTTGAATACTGTAAGATATCAGATCCTCAGGCTGTATTTCTTATGGCACAAAAAGTTGTTTACAACTACAGGTTTATGTGATTTGTTTCTTTTCCAGCCATGCTAACAAGCACTTGGGGTAAAGATAGCGATCAAGAATTCAAAATGACTACAGAATAAATCTAAAAGGTATACAAAACAGGACTCACACACCTGAGCTGTAAATATTGCACAGGTGACATTTCATTGTAAGGTCTCCAAAGAATCTTATCCTGAGCTTCAGAGAAAAGCCTTCAGAGTTAAATATCAAAGTAAACTGCATCATTTCTTTATCTGGCTGTCACTTTTCATTACTATTCTATATGACATGAACAATTCCATGGTCTAGTCTGTAAATATTTCTGCAATATATGCAGTAGATTTCCATCCATTGGATGCTATTACAGCTGAAATATTTAAATTCTGTCCACCCCCTGATATGAAAGGAACTGGTCAGGTTCAAAGCACAGAAAAAAAGGTATTTTTAACCCAACAGCCATCTCAAAAAAATGACTGTCATTTCTGGTTTTAGGTTTTCAGCCTACAGCAAATATCAGCAACGTCCTAGAGCCTCACATCCATCCGTTAACCATACAGATGATCTACAAGTCTGTAACATAGCTGAAAGGCAGTACTAAGACACCTTTCATTTAGCACTAAGGCTGCCTCAGGGGGAGCATCAGTATTTATGCGAGGACACTTAGCAGACAGAATTAGGCTGTAATACTACAGGAGTGGCTCTTTGCCTCATCTGTGTCTCAGCTTTGAAAAACTGGACCATTTGTTCTGTCATCTTTCCAATGCCTGCCATAGATCAGGATATGAATGAGAACAAACCAGCCAAGACACTGCCCAGTTATGCTGACAACAGTGAGAGAAGGTAAGGGAAGAAATGGCAGAAATTTTATTCTCTCCCTCTGTAAAAGATACATTTGCCTTTTGCTCTAAAGACACAAAAATGTACTAATGAATGTTTGGCACCTACTGAATACTCATTGAATAGGTTAATGGGATCTTTGAAGTCTATTTGCCACCCAGCAGCTTGTTACTTTTCTTTTAAAGCACGTTCTTTGCCATGACTATACATTCTGTCAGCACACCTATAGCTATGCTGTCCTTAAGTCTCACTTGAGTTCTACTGAATTACTCATGTTTATGCTCCCAAAATTCTCCTTTCTACAATGGTGCTAAAGAACATGTCTAGTGCCCCATTTACACACACAGAGGTAACATCTAACCCACACAGAACAAGACACATTAAACACAAAGCTTTGGGGAAATTCTGAAAAATTTTTCCAATAATTTTTCAGGTTTGTCTGGTTGCCAGAGTTGATGGGGTTGGCAGTAAGCTTAGATGTGAGGGGTTTTTTTTTGTTTTTTTTTCTTTTCCCCTCCTCTGAATCGTTGATTTAAGTCTTCTACATGGAGTGAGCAGTCAGCTGGAACATTTGTGCTGCATCAGAAAAACTCAAGCTTCTTAAAACAAAAAGTGACCAAACAAAATACCCTGCACATGATGCCCAGAACATGTGATAAAGAGAGAACGAGGAATGGCGTTAAATATAGTCACACAAACAGACAGAAGCAAATAGTTGATCCAATTGCCATCATCCAAGGAGGGAAGGCAACTACGTATATGTTTAGTTCATTTTATTGGTTTCAAAGTATAATCTGTACATAACTCCTTACACAAGGGAACGCTATAATTGTTCCTTCCACTTGTGTGAAATGAGATAAAGGTGTTTCATTAGTGAAATAAGCATTTTAGATAATGTTTTAAAAAGCCAAATTTGAACTATAGTGGCAAATAGAAACACCCCACGATCCTGTTATAATTTCCAATAGAAAAATGCACGATTTGTTACTTCAGACTTATGAAATGCAGGTAAGTGTCCAGCGTTCTACAAGACTCGTACATTAAAAAGGCACACAGCATTGTTATAGAAACAAATATACTGTCACTAATAAAATGTCATTATAGGCTAAAGTCTTGCAAAAGCTTCCCCCAAAGTTCTTACAGGTTACTAGATGTTCTTGACAGCTACAGAGGGATGCAGTAAATGAAGTGGGTAGAGGGGACAAAAACAGAAACCATAAAAAACCTCAGCAAAAACCTCTTCTCTTTGGCTAATCTTATACTGCAAAACTCACTAAAATCTTATCAACAAACTGAGCATGTTCTCTGCCATTTAGTTTAGCCTTCTCTATTGTTGTGGGGTTTTTAAAAAATATATTTTCGATATATAATATAAACAGATGAGCTAGATGTTATATATATATATATATATCTGAATATGAGCTAGAAAACATAAGTCACAGTGAGAAATCCACTATCTCCTCTATAATCTTGTTAGGAAAAAATAAATCTATGTTTGCATTGCACTCTTACCTATAGTTTCTAGCAAAAGAAATTTGAAAAATGCAGCAAAAAAGTTAAATAAGCACAACAAACTTGTGCTAAATGTACGTATCAGTACAGAAGAAGCCAACAGGAATCAGTATCTGACAGCACAGTATCTGATTTGAAAGGGTGATTTCTATTATTAGAAACAAAGTGTGGACTTCTTTCCTTTGAGACAATTTAATACATAGACGTATCACCTAGTGTAGATGGGCATTTGCATAGCTTTAACATAAAGCTGACAGTGTCTTGACAGACCAATGTCACTAAAGTGATTTAATTTGGTTTTCCCAGCAAACCTTTATCTATTTACACTGCCCTCATTGTAAAAATAATCAGAAAAAAAAAAGTTTTTTCCTAACTCAAAAAATTGTATCCAGGGAGAATAAGGCTTCATCCACACCAGCAAACAGCTTATTGCAAAGAATATCCAAGATGATTTCCGGGTGATTGAGCAGTCATCCACACAGTCGCAGTGTTTGCAAGGTCCCTGGCATGTTTCAGACGGTGCCAGCTATCATCTTTCACAAGCAGAGCTCAGGAGCGGCCACACTCAGGCACAGTCCTTAGTACATGGTGTGCATCCTTGTTGTGGGGACTGAGAAAACTTACTAGCTGCACGTAAGCTACGTTGTGCCATTTGGCCTTCAGGTATGAGGAATTTTACCAGCAACATTTGATCTTGGGGTCCTCCTGTGAAAAGTAAGTGGGGCGTGGCTTGCACCTCTCTCTGCTACTGGAAACACATTTTCTTCTAACTGGTACTATTTCCTTCTCTGATTTACTCTGGCCTTCTGACCAGCCAGGCAACTGTGGGCAGGACCCTTCTGCCCTTCTCCACTGCAAAACACTTTCTGCTCCCTGATTTTACTAAGTAGATCCCTACCTATAGAAACAGCTAGAAATTCATACTTAATTTGTCCAAAAGAATTAGCATAAATAGAAATTCCTGTCCTCATGTACAAAAAACCCAAGAGTTTAAAAGATACAAGTGCACGACCAAAATCATTGCCTTGTAATGGGCCACGAGAAAAAGAACGGAAAAACAAAGACAGATGCTACAGTGGACATTAAACAAGACCAACTGTCCTGGGGCATTGTCTTATTCACAAAATGTCAAACACACCATGCTGAGTCACCAGCCGCTCACGTAGTTACAGCACTAGGGACCAACACCGTACAGCACTAGCACCAGCAGCGCTCTAGCAAAATAACTGCTGGAAGTTAAAGCTGTCTCTGACTTACAGGTATATGGCGGCAGAGCCAAATGCGGAGATACTGATCTGTTTGGCTTCAGTTCCCTGTGTAGGATGTACAGCTTGCAGGGGTAACTGAGCCAACAAGACAAATTTGGCCTCACGAATGTTGTGTTCACTCAAACATAATAGGTCTCTTAGAGCACTTGTTATGACAAATCCAAAATTCCCCCCTGATGGCATAAGCAATTAAACAGCTAGCATTTGCCAAACCTGCCATGCACCGACCACTGCCATTGCTGCTTCATGACTGCTACTCTTTCTGCACAGGCGCTGTCTCATTTAATAGCCACAATGCTTGCTGGGAAACATCTCAACTTGAAAATGAGCTTCCCATCACACAGCCTGTATGTTCATGAATACGCTTGCTGGGAAACATCTCAACTTGAAAATGAACTTCCCATCACACAGCCTATATGTTCATGAATACGTAATCCATACATAGAAAGGCCTTGGATAAGCACGTTGCATAAAATGATTCCTTCAGGGTAATTAGAAGTTAAAACAAGAAATACGTTTGTCTGTAGAACACACACACTTCATTTCAAGGTGCAGGCCTGTAATATTATAAAAATGCACCCTTCCAATTTCAGATAGATATTAGAGCTGAGTATCCGATTGGTTTTGATTTGCTTTTCCCCTTTCACATGTTTACAGTTTGAACTTATCATTTAACTGCTATGACGCTATGATCCACTCTTGAAGAAACAAAACTCAACACTCCTAAACGACTACTCACCACAGCAAAGGAGTCCAGCCTTTAATACAAGTAACCTTGCCAGTCACTTTTTCTAGATCCATAACAGGACCTTCTGAAGCAACAACTTGGAAAACACACACATTTATACAGAAAATACAAAACCAGAAACGAGGCTGCAGGCAATTCGGCATATGCGGCATATGACGCGCGGGTATACAACTACACTCCTACAGACACAAAAAGTAGTTCCTGTGTTCCACATTTCATCCAGCCTGTCATGTAAAATGCTTAATTATAGTGGAAGGCAAGGAATGAACCCAGGACAGTACAGCCTAGTAACAATAATTCATTACACTCAACATTACCATGTAAAAAACAAAAAAACCCCAAAAAAAACCAAACCCCAAAACCCCCAAAAAACCAAAAAACACCCAAACACAAAAAAAAAAAAAAAAAAAAAAAACAAAAAACCCCCCCCAAAAAAAACCCCCAAAACCCCAAAAAAGCCAAAAAACACCCAAACACAAAAAACCCCAAAAAAGACCAACAAACAAACCCAAACCAAAACCCAAAAAACCCAAACAAAACCACAAAAACAATCCCATGCCCACTTTCTCAGCTGCAGGTCCCCTGCATACTGCTCCCCAGAAACCCCAACTCCTGCCAGTCACAAGCCCAACTGGTGGTGGCGGTGCGCTTCTGCAGCAACGTAGCAGGTAAAGCACCCTTTCCTCCACAGACCAGATGAACAGCAGCAACCACCTCACTTATGAGAAGACAGCCCCTGATGGAAATTAATTCCAGAGAAGCACCCACACTCTAACCTACACTGTTGCAGATCCCTGCACTGGCAGGCAGACCAGCAACACCACAAGTTTTTCTAATGTGTGATTCCCTTGCCCTTGAGGAACATAAGCAGGGCAAACAAATTCACAGACTGTAAGATGTCCCAGATGTAACACGATAACATTTTCATGACATTGAGTGATGGTTCCACCTGCATCAGTCTCGTACATCTGGGGACCTGAATCAGGCTCTAACATAAATTCAGGAAAGACGCTCTGAAGCTCCCTGCTCCAACCCTGGACAGGCAGCAAGTCCATCCTGATGTTGCTAAGACCAGTCAGACCTTCTCTACAAGCAGGAATAATACGTAAAAAGGAACACAGAACACCAAATCATGTAAAAATGAGCTTCCCCCCCACCTCAAGAAAATCTTTTAGCTACAGGATGCCATCTCCTAGGTAACCTGTGCTGTTTATTCTGAGCCTCTCCCAATCACAGGAGCTTTTTAAATACTAAAATGAGAAACAGGTCCTCAAGAAGCATGTTCCCAGATGCTAGTTAAATATATTCAAATTTAACTCAATACCTGACACACACGACACTTTACAGTCTTGAAAACAAAACATAGGTGGTAACAGGGGAAACAGTGTTACTTTAAATGTAGTGGCAAGTATTGTACTAAT
>NW_010108203.1:5922-6158 GCF_000699245.1 Pterocles gutturalis | reverse complement strand
GGGGTGATGCTGCCCATGCAAACCTGTCTGGGTCCTGGTGCAGAGCCAGCTGGTGGCATGAGTGGGAGTGCAGTGGCATCCTTCGGGGTCCCTGGACCATCGTGAGACAGGCAGGATGACAGACCCGACCCCCTCTGTGCCTGCACTGCGCTACCGGGGCAGAGCTCCTGAGCAGGGCGGGACCAGAAGCCTGCTGGGCTGCTCCCAGTTCACCCCAGTACAGCCAGTGGGGCTGG
>NW_010108203.1:4795-5853 GCF_000699245.1 Pterocles gutturalis | reverse complement strand
ACCCCTGGATTTGCTGGGTGAGCGGCAGGGATTGCCCGCAGCGACCCCACGCAGATGATGCTGCCTCAGATCCTAGAGGAGCCCGCAGCGGGGCAGGGGTGTCTTCCCTGCGACTGTCGCGACGGTGATTGTGCAGGAGGAGCTCGTGGAACACAGCCTGGGTTAATTATCCGTGCTGTGCTAACGACACGCGCACTAATCAGCGCAGTGAAAACCATGTCACTGACCCAGAAAAGCCCCGGCCTCGGGATTAAATCCCAAAGCCAGCACTAATCCCCACGGGATGAGAAGGCTGCAGCGAGGGCTCCGTGTTTCTGGGGATGTGCCGCGGTGATGGATGGATAACCCTGGTGGGTGCTCTGCTGTGCCCCAGGGGAGGTGGCAGCAGGGGACAGGTGACACCCTGGGGTCCATGGGGTCCTGCGGGGCTGGGGTCCAGGGGAGCAGAGCCACGGAGCCCAGCCCCTGCGCTCGGAGCTGCTGCGGCTTTCTCTGGAGCATCCTTTATTGCTTTTTGAATTCAGAGCTGTGAGGGCATCTCTGATCAGATCTGGCCAGACAGGCAGTGCCTTCCTCCAGCTCCCCTCATCATCATCATCATCGTCACGGTTCCCTGTGGTCGCTGAGTCCTTCCAGACAGATCACATCAGGCAGGCGGGTGCTTGGACCTCACGTGTGTCACTGGGGTCTCCGTGCCAGATGGGGCTTCCAGCTGGGGCTCGGCTTTATCCTCACGGTGCCTTGGGGCTCCTCACTTCTTCTCCTCCTTCCTTCTCCTCTTTCTCTTCTTCCTCCTCCTCCTCATGTTCATCTGACCCCCAGGAGGTTTGGACTCTGTCCTGGTACTCCTCTTGGAGCCTCTTGCGAGAAGATGGGGGACATGTTGTCACCAGCATCCAGAATGCCTCTCTGCCCTCCTGGTTTTTCGTCTGAGAGTGAGAATTTTTTTTTTATTGCAGCTTCAGAGTAGAGTTTTGAGCGTTTCTGCCCAGGCGGGTGCTGGCTCAGTGGGTGGGTGGCGGTGGGTTTTGCACGTCAGAGCTGGGGATTGCACCGTC
>NW_010108203.1:4167-4731 GCF_000699245.1 Pterocles gutturalis | reverse complement strand
TTGCTGCCACCGTCGGACCGGCGCCGTGCCCAGGTGAGCCCTGCCCGCACCCCGGGATCGCTGCCGCATGGTAGTGCTGGGGGTCGCTGCGCCGTGGGGCGGGATGGGGACGTGGGGAGGGCAAAGAGCGAAGCATCGCTGGGTTAATCCCTTCTGGGGTCCTGCCCCTGGTATCGCAGGGGTCATGCTTGCCTCTTGCCCGGGCTGAGGCACCCGGATGCTTCTCTCCAGCTCCATCCTCCAGGTTTATCGAAGGAGAAGGTGCTGGAATGGCGGATTTACCCAGGAAGGTGCTGGGAAGCAGGATGGTGCGGCTGCTGCTAAAGGAGCTGCAGAGTGCTTTTTAAAGGCATCACGCGGGGCTGGAACCCAGGGACAAACCCAAGCAGCTTCCTCCAGATCCCAGGGTCAGAGCTGCCCGCGGGCGAGGCCAGCTGCTCACTGCCACCGCGGCTGCCCGCCGGGCGCTGGGGACAGAGGCTCTGCCAGCCCCGAGTGTCCTTCAGCGGGCAGATGAGAGCAGAGGAGCCAGCGAGAGCCTGGTTAAACCTTGCTTTGGGAGAG
>NW_010108203.1:0-3925 GCF_000699245.1 Pterocles gutturalis | reverse complement strand
GGGATGTTTGGCACGCGTGGTGGCGGAGAGGCCACACTGCTGGCCACGTGGGTACGAGCATCAAAAGGAAAAGCCGAAGACATGAGCACCACTGCAGGAGAACAGCAAAACCCTGCAAGGGCATGGATTCAGGGCTGGCGGCTCTGCGGCAGGAGGTCCCAGCTGGGGTCCAGCTCTCCCTGTGCACTGGTCTCGGCGTGTCCTCGGCATGCTGCGGTGCTCCGCCAGACCCTCCGGCACGGCCGTGGAGCTGCTGCGTGCTGCTCAGCAAGGGTTGGGGTGGGAGGGGGAGTGCTGCCAACATGCCAAAGAATTGGGCAAATGCCTTGGGTGTTTTTCCACCAGAAAGTGACGGTTTGGAAACCAGACCCTGTGTCTTTCCCGGGCCACGGGTGCTGCTAGCATCGCTTTAGTCCAGAACCCGTGGGCAACGTTGGCTTATTCCGCTGCTCAGAACCATGATAGAAATTTCCTTTTATCGTGCTGAGTGTGTGATGATGACGGCGTCGGTAGCCTACATAAAAGCAGCGTGGGTACGGGATTAGAGGCTGTTAACACAGCCGCGCTGTCAGATTTGCCGCTGTTTTACACTAATCCTCTCGTTACTGCACGGGGTGAATTCCACGTCTGTGACGGCACTTGCTGCGGGCAGAGGCTGGCCGTTGTGGCAGCACTGGTCACGGGCTGTCTCTGCTGCTTGGACCCAAGGTGAGGTCCTCTCTGAGGATCTGCACCCTGGGCATGGTAGGTTTGGTGAGTTAAGCAGTGCTGAGCTTGCCTCGGGGCGGGGAGTGCTGGTGTCTTTGTGGCATGTATGCAGATGGCCCAGAATAACACAAGAAGTTAATAAACTCCCAGAGACACAACCACAAGAGCAGATCCGACTCCCACCCAGGTGTAGATGTCTCCGTCTCGGACATCTCCATCTTGAACATTTCCATCTTGAATGTCTCCATCTCAGACATCTCCATCTCTGATGTCTCACACCTTGGACATCCCCATCTTGGACGTCTCCCATCTCGGACATCTCCCATCTTGGACATCTTGGACATCTCCCATCTTGGACATCTCCCATCTTGGACATCTCCCATCTTGGACGTCTCCCATCT
The DNA here is from genome assembly GCF_000699245.1 of Pterocles gutturalis. Lineage (NCBI taxonomy): Eukaryota > Metazoa > Chordata > Aves > Pterocliformes > Pteroclidae > Pterocles > Pterocles gutturalis. Next base: position 2,816 of record NW_010108203.1, on the reverse strand, counting down.
TGGACATCCCCATCTCGGACATCTTGGACATCTCCCATCTCGGACATCTCCCATCTCGGACATCTTGGACATCTCCCATCTCGGACATCTCCCATCTCGGACATCTCCATCTTGAACATCTCCCATCTTGGACTTCTCCCATCTTGGACATCTCCATCTCGGATGTCTCCATCTTGGACATCCCCATCTCGGACATCTTGGACATCTCCCATCTCAGACATCTCCATCTTGAACATCTCCTATCTCGGACTTCTCCCATCTTGGACGTCTCAATCTCGGACGAGCCCATCTTGGCTGTCTCCATCTTGGATATCTCCATCTCAGATGTCTCTGTTTGACGCTCAGAGTGTCCCCAGCCTCTGTAGACACCCCAGCGCTGCTGGTGCTACCAGGTGCCACCTGGAACAAGACTGTCAGCAGTTTTGGGAGCACCTTGGGCATGCGCTGGTGGCCTTGCTGAGACGCTGATGCTGGCAGCGTGTGGTGTGTGCTGCAGGTCACTGAGGGGTGGGCTGGAGCCTGCTCTGCTCTGGTGTCTTCCCACTCCCCGTTGGCCATTAATGAGCTTTTCCACATTTGTGCATGGCTGTGGCACCCATTTCACCTGGACATAGAGCTCCTTCCAATGGAATATTTAGAAGTATGAAAAAAAAAGTGATAGGGAGGGGGGTAATTTTTGGCGTCAAACCCACACCTCCTGTCCCCACCAGTTTTTATGCAATGCCTCGTGATGTTTTGAGAGTGTTGTGACCTGGCAAGGCTCGGACCAGCACCTTCCTTCAGGTTCTCCTCCTGCCACCAGCCCTGCCCAGGGAGAAGCAGCTCTCGCTGCACCTGCATCCTCCTCCTTTGGGGAGCTGGGCTGCTCATGAGCCGGCTGAGGGTCACTCCAAGGATTTGCTGTTATTTGAGCAGTCTGTGTTGCCCTGGATGTTTCCCTGCGCTGCGGGATGTTCCCCGGCCCTGCCGCTCTGGTGGTGGCCGGCCAGCCTGGCCTCGGGCCAGCGGCGTGGCTGTGGGTACCGTTGCTGTCACAGCAGGCGGCTGTGCTCAGAAGCGCGTCTCGTTACCATCCGGCCGTTTGTGCGAGACCATTTGGGATTCAGGCTGGCTCCGTCTCTGTGTTTCCCTTTTGCTTCCTGCTCAGAATATCTTGGGAGCTGGGGGGGGCAGGACAAATGAACCCTCTCTTGGTGCAGACGCTCTGTGTATCTCACCGCTGGGAATCCAAACCGCTGGTTTTTCTGCCATGGCGTGCTCCTGGAGCGCTGACACGGTGTGAGTGCGTGCGGAGGATCGGGAATCGCCTGGCCCTTGGGGGCTGTTCTGCTGTCAGCAGCAGCGCAGCTGTGTCCCAGGGTTTCGATGGCTCCAGGAAGGAAGGCAGCACTTATCTCCGAGGCACCAGGCGCTCTTTCCCCTGATGAATGACGTGCGGGCTCTTGCTGGATAATGCACCATTGAAAAAGAGACGATTGAACGCATCTGGCCATTTCCTTCTCTCGTGTCGCTCCTGGGCGATGAAGTGGTCCTTGTCCCGTGCAGGGGCTGGTTGAGGAACAGGAGATGTTGCTCCCTGAACAATGGGCACTTCCCTGGTAGGATTTTTCCTCCCCAAAGGTTACATTTGCTTCTGGGATGCTCAGGGCAGGTGGGACTGCAGGTCTGAGCATTGCCATCCGTCAGCATCACGTTGGAGGTGGTGACGCTCAGCCCTGTTGGGACTTCCCTGGGAGGTCGTCATCCCCCGGGGTTCAGACTGTGGGGCAGAAATCTGGCACAGCCTGATGCCATCGTTTACACCTTCAAGCTAATTAGCTTCATCTGGGTGTTCTTAGTGTCTCATATTCCCTGTTTGTTCCCCGGGAGGAACCAGGAGCAGCACCGCGGGCATGTGACACCACCACCCACCACCTCGACAGGACGCGGCTGACCTGGGGTGATGGTTTTCAGCTGCAGAAATAATCCCCCAGCTGTTAGCAACGTTCCTATTAGCCTGCAACAAGCTGTGAAATCTGGTAGATTTGCTGTGACCGATGTGTGAAACCTGCTACGTTCACCAGCTGTGGTGGCGGGTGCTGGGCACGGGGGCAGAGCCCCGGGTGGTGGCACCGCATCTTGCCTCCTGCTCTCCAGCAAGGTCTTGGTGGCACCTTGCCTCTTCCTCCAGGGGAATTCGCAGGAGCCTCAGTGGTTCTTTTTCACAAAACCATGTTCTTTTGGCTCTGTTGGCTCTGCCCCTTGTCTTTGACAGCGATTTACAGCCCCACCGCCCAGTGCTGGGTCAGGACCTGCGACACCAGCCGGTTCCAGCCGTGGAGGGCAGGGGAAGCCACCTCTGTCCCTCCTGCCACCCGCTTGCAGGTGATGCTGGGCTTCCTCAGGACCTTGTGCCCGTCCTGCAGGTGGATGGAGCTTGTTTTTATCTTCAGTCATTGGTGACCTGCCAGAATTGCCAGACAAGTGATAAGCACCGGCTCGGACAGTCCGGGGGACTAAGCAGCCCTGTCTCAGCCTCAGCGCCTTGTGAATTATTTCCAAACAAGCTCACTTGTGGAGCAGGAGAGCATCTTGGCTGCTGCTTGCTGACCCTGACTCGGTCCAGCTCCGGTCCCGTGGCAAAAGCTGGGGCAGGTTGTGCCACCTCCTGTGCTCTGCCATCCTGTGCCGGAGGGTTAAACCCAGTCTCCCGGTGGGGTGGGATGCTGCGTGGGGGTGGGCACAACATCCTCTGCTGGTCCTTCTGCTTCCTGGAGGATTGGTCAGCATTGAGGAGGGCAGTGGATACAGTTCATGCAGGCAGGGTAGGGTCATAG
>NW_010108202.1:0-3282 GCF_000699245.1 Pterocles gutturalis | reverse complement strand
CCCCAAGAGCCCCCCACCAGTGGAGGTAGTTGATGGAGTAGCTCCAGTGATCCTCGATGTGCCAACAGAAAGCGGAAAAAACCATCCCCACGTAGAGCCAGGGCACCTTCATCCCCGAAATATCGGCGTTGATGTGACACAACACCGACTGCTTCAGCACCGGCATCACGTTCAGGTTCCAGCCGCTGCCGGCGTATTCCTACCGCGGGGGACAGACAAACGGACGGCGTCACACCCCGATCGAGGGAGGGTGACACCCCCCGCGAGGACGAGGACGGGGTTCGGTGGCACCTCTTCCTCCGGCGAGAGCTTGCGTTTGCCGTCGCTGATGGGGAAGCCGCTGCCGAATTCCTTGGAGTGGATGTCGGCGCCGTACTCCACCGTCACGTCCTCCTCGATGCTGTTCACCAGCCGCCAGAATTCCTTCTCCACCAGCTCCGTGGGAACCATCTGGGGAGTGATTTGGGGGGATATCGAGGGATATCACAAGATATCGGGGGATATCGCGGGATATTGTGGGATATCGACTCGGTTCCTGAGCCCCTCCAGGGATGGAGACTCCCCCACGGCCCCGGGCAGCCTGTTCCAATGCCTCATCGATCTTTCCGGGAAGAAATTTTTTGGAATCATGGAATCATGGGATCACGGAATCATGGGATCACGGAATCATCCAATTTATGGGATCATGAGATCATGGAACCATTGAACCGTGGAACCATCGAATCATCAAATCATGGGATCATGGAACCATCGAATTGTGGAACCACAGAAGCATCGAATCGTGGAACCATGGAATCATCGAATCATCAAATAATGGAATCATGGAACCACCGAATCATCCAATTTATGGAATCATGACATCATCAAATCATAGAACCATTGAACCATGGCATCATGAAACCATCGGATCATGGAATCATGGAACCATCGAATCATCCAATTTTCGGGATCATGGAATGATGGAACCACTGAACCGTGGAAGCACAGAAGCATCAAATCGTAGAACCATGGAATCATTGAATCATCAAATCATGGGATCATGGAACCATGGAATCATCGAATCATGGAACCATCAAATCATCCAATTTATGGGATCATGGAATCATAGAACCATCCAACCATGGAATCATGAAACCATCGGATCATGGAATCATGGAACCATCGAACCATCAAATCATGGAATCATGGAACCATCGAATCATCCAATTTTTGGGATCATGGAATCATGGAACCACTGAACCGTGGAAGCACAGAAGCATCAAATCGTAGAACCATGGAATCACTGAATCATCAAATCATGGGATCATGGAATCATCAAATCATGGAACCACCAAATCATCCAATTTATGGGATCATGGCATCATCGAATCATAGAACCATCGAACCGTGGAATCATGAAACCATGGAAGCATCAAATCGCGCAACCATGGAATCACTGAATCACAGAATCATGGAACCATCGAATCATCAAATCATGGGATCATGGAATCATCAAATCATCCAATTTATGGAATCGTGGAACCATCAAACCGTGGAACCATGGAATCATCAAATCATCAACTGATGGGATCATCATGGAACCACCGAATCATCCAATTTATGGAATCATGAAATCATCGAATCATAAAACCATTAAACCACGAAATCATGGAACCATCGAATCATCCAATTTATGGGATCATGGAATCATAGAACCATCAAACCGTGGAACCATCGAACCGTGGAACCACAGAAGCATCAAATCGTGGAACCATGGACGAATCATCAAATCATGGGATCATGGAATCATGAAACCATCAAATCATGGAACCACCGAATCATCCAATTTATGGAATCATGGGATCATCGAATCATGGAACCATGGAAGCATCGAATCACGGAACCATCAAACCATCAAATCATGGAATCATGGAACCGTCGAATCATCCAATTTATGGGATCATGGAATCATCGAATTGTGGAACCAAAGAAGCATCGAACTGTGGAACCGTGGAACCATGGAATCATCGAATCACGGAATCGTCAAATCATGGAACCATCGAATCATCCAATTTATGGAATCATGGGATCATGGAAGCATCGAATCACAGAACCATGGAAGTATCGAATCGTGGGACCATGGGACCATTGAATCACAGAATCATGGATCATTGAACCATCAAATCATGGAATCATGGGATCATGGAATCATCGAATCACGGAACCATTAAACCATCAAATCATCCAATTTATGGAATCATGGGATCACAGAATCCTTGAACCATCGAATCATGGAACCATTGAATCATTAAATCACGGGATCATGGAATCATGGAACTATAGAATTATCCAATTTATGAGATCATGCAACCATGGAACCATCAAATCATGCAACCATGGAACCATCAAATCATGCAATCACGGAATAATAGAATCCTGGAGCCACAGAGGTTGGACAAGACCTCAAGGATCATCAAGTCCAACCGCCAACCCAACCCCACCCAGCCCTGTCCCGCAGCCCCTCATCCCCACGGTTCCTGAGCCCCTCCAGGGATGGGGACTCCCCCACGGCCCCGGGCAACCTGCTCCAACGCCTCAGCGCTCTTTCTAGGAAGAAATTTTTTGGAATACGGAATCATGGGATCATGGAATTATCGAATCGTGGAACCATCGAATGGTGGAACCAGGGAATGATGGAACCATGGAACCACCAAATCTTGAAATCATCAAACCATCAAATCACGGAATCATGGAACCATGGAATCATGGAATAACCGAATCATGGAATAATCGAATCACAGAATCATCAAATCACGGAACCATGGTGGAACTTGAGGCCGTTTCCCCTTCATAAAATCACAGGACGGTTTGGGCTGGAACGGACCTTAAAGATCAGGTCCCAAAACCTGTTCCTGGGGAACAGGACAGGCCCCAAAACCAATCCCTGGGGGACAGGACAATCCCAAATGACGGATTTGGGGGGCTGGTGGGGGTCCGGGGAGGCTCTGGGGGTACTCACGTGGACGGGCATGTTGAAATAATCGGCTTTGAAGGAGTCGGCCATCTCCCCGAAGCTCTGCAGGGTGTACTCGCGCGTCGCCTGCTCGAAGCCAAAAGCTTCCGGAGGTCGTTTGCATTCCTGAAAAAAAAAAACGAGGAGGGGGGCAGGTTGGGGGTCCCCAGCCCCACAGATGGGACGTGGGGGTCCCCAGCCCCACAGACGTGACGTGGGGGTCCCCAGCCCCACAGACAGGCCCGGCCACAACTTGGGGGTCCCAGACCCCATGGGCAGAGATCAATCTC
>NW_010108201.1:10415-12567 GCF_000699245.1 Pterocles gutturalis | reverse complement strand
GAATGTTCGTCACCCTCCCCCGGCAGCAGACCCAAAACAGACAAGTGCCCTGTCAGCTAAACCACAGCAGAGTTTAGCTTGCACTGGATGGATTTCCACATACAGAAAGCACTGCCAGCAGCCAGAATAGCGAGAATCTTTTCAGATTTTCAGAGTATAAAATGAAGAAGAAGCAGAAGCAGCAGAAAATTCTTCAAATATCCCTTGTTAGTATTAAATAAACTGATTTCATTTCATGCTAAATTGCAATGGAATTTGAATAGCACTCTAAGATGAAATTTTTCTGATTTATGAAGGAGTTACAGCTACGTAGTTAGTACTCTGCAGTTAATTGGAAAGTCCTAGTCGTATGTTTCCTGCTGCTTTCATGAGCATTAGCAAAAATGCTGTTTTTCAGAGGTTTCCCTTTCTGAGTTCTCAGTGGAGCTGTATTTCAGTCCGTCAGATCTTTTGAACTTTCTGTTTGTAACTTGACATATGTTTCTAATAAAATAACTACTGTCAGTGTATCTGTTTGCTGACCAAAATAATTGTCAGCTCCTTTTAGTTCTGTAGAGTTGGTGTGGTAGTGGAAGAAAGGCCTCAACCAATTTGTAAGGCAGCTCAGACCTAGAAAAAAATGTGAGAGGCCAAATAAGAGAAAATAGTTACTGGATTTTTTAGAAAAATAATATTTTTATTTACAAACAAGAAGTTTTAATACAAGAGTCTTTAAAGGAACATATATTTGAAACAGTGGTACTTTTTCATTAACTTTTTCATACTGTAACTGTATCAACGAAACACTGTGACTATGACAGTAGCGATGATGAGAAAACTGCATAGGTTGGGAAATATCCTGAAATATGGAATACAAGTTGCACTATAGCGTTACAGTAACGTGTCAAAAGTATTTCTAGAGGGACTTGAGAAAAGTGCAATTTAATCCTTGAGAAAAGCATAGACTAGTTTTAGACAATGGTACTAGTTAAGACCATACAGATGTATAAAATAGTGAATTAATTATAGGGAATTTGCTCCTAAATTTTCATTGGGTGCCTAGATTTGTGTGGCAGTCATAAATTAACATATTTTAATCTCTGAGCTAATTCAGGATTCAGGAATGAATATAGATTGCTGAAAATTGTTGATTAAATTAGGAAAGTGGTACTTGCTAACTCTGCAACAACCACCAAAACTCAACTCCATTCACCATGGAGACCCTAAAGAAGAAAGAAGGCATGTTCATAGATGTAGCACCTGCAAAAACCATAATTTAAAAAAAATACCACCACTAACAAAAAAAAGCTAAACATGAAAGCATGTAGAAAATATCTGGAGTTTTTTGAGCAAAAAATTCATTTTTGGCATCACCCACCTCAACGGTGTTGTTACAGAAAACACTTGAGAGAGATTGTAAGAGATACATGAAGCTTTGTAATTCTGTTACAGGAAAAAAGCTCAGCCTACCATTGCAGACTTTAGAAGCAGGAGAAAACATATAGTACTAGGTCATCTAGGCTAACCAAGTTTCTGTTAACTTTCTTGTGAGACCACCCATATTTTGATGTAATTCACTGTCCAAGTGTGTCAACTTCATAATTAGTGAGATTTTACATTTTTAAACCTCATCACATTTCTCCTGGTTAACTGGATTTTATTTCTAAAAAAAGTCTTGCTTATGTTTGTGGCTTTTTCACCAAAAAACCACCTCTCAAGCCAGCAACAAAATAACTCTTTCTCAGGCAAATATACCTATTAAAGTCTTTTAATCTGTAATCATTGAATAAGGGGAGATTAAACAAGTTTATCAGGAGAGATTAAAGGACTTTATATAGAACAGAGTGTGGATTTGTGTTATCACATTGAAGCTCAGACTCTTCAAAGTTACTGTGTTCTTATGTGAAATACAAGACCTAAATAAAACAGTGATATCATAGCTTTCCCAGTAGTGCACAAAACCTTTAAAGTAGTAATCATGCAGGCACATAGGTACTTTGACTCATGGAGATTTTCATTTTCCCTTGAGATCCCTGAATGTTTGATCACACAACTAGAATTCATTTTCCTGTCAAACCTGAGTGACATCTGCTCATGGCTGTCATCTGGCTGCTTTCCATGCTGCTGCAGCATCTCTGAGCTGCCAATTCATTTCCAAAGCAGTGAGGGAGAA
>NW_010108201.1:0-10384 GCF_000699245.1 Pterocles gutturalis | reverse complement strand
CAGCAGGAAAAAAAAACTCCATAAAGGCAGAGGCTCCTGGCACACTGCATGTAATCCAGGACAGACAGGTCAAGCTTTGAATTAGAGCACAGACACGGGAAATCTACCCACAGGAAATTATTATTCATTCGTGTAGTAGTAGTAGTAGTACCAAGGGAAGCTCATTAGGAATTTGGGTCAGTTGTCATAGGAACAGTATGCATAATGATTTTTAAAAGATAGAAAACACTTTAAATCATATCACAAGCACAAGAGCTTAGTGATGCGAGGACTACTTCCTAGTTGCATTCCTGTTCTGCAGGGTGTTTTCAAGGAGAAACTAGGAACTATCTTTTCCTCTACTCTGCCAGAGAAAGCCAGGATAAGAAGTGTAAGGGGGTAGAGTAGGGAAGTACAGAGAAGACTTCTGTGTGGTGTCAGAGTTTGACCTGGCTGGCAGCCAAACACCACACAGCCACTCGCTCACCCTTCCCCCCTGCCATGGGAATGGTGGAGAGAATTAAAGGGGTAAAGGGAAAAGAGACTTGTGGGTTGCAATAAGAACAATTTAATAACTGAACTACAATAAAATTGAAAATAATAATGATAATAATAATAGTCATATATACAAATATACAAATGAGTGATACACAGTGGTACGGCTCACCACCTGTTGACCAAGGCTCAGCCCATTCCCGGCTAATGATCATGGAGCAAAACAGGGTCCTGAAATTACAACCCTGGAACAGAGATAAGAGCCCAAGTGTCCAAGAGAGTGAGAGCCAACTAAGAGAGAGAGAGAGAGAGAGAGAGATGACCCAGAGAGAGAAGGAACTTCCAGACACACCCTCATCTATATACTGGGCATGATGTGCATGATATGGAATATACCATTGGCCAGTTTGGGTCTCAATCCTAAACCTAAGGTTGAATCCTAAACCAGTAATTGGGGCTGTGCTCCCTCCCAGCTTCTCCCGTACCTGCACATGCTGGCACAGCAGGGAAGCTAAAAAGTCCTTGACTGTCCTGGCAGCAATTGTAAACATCAGTATGTTATCAGCCTTCTCCTCAGCACGAATTCAAAACATAGCCTCTTACTACCTGCTATGAAGAAAGTTAACTCCATCCCAGCTAAAACCAGGACATGTGGGACACATACATTTCAATATAGGTGCCTGGCACTCAGGTAGAACAGAAAAAAGGCTGACATATTTTTGGAGGCACTGGAGCTATTTTGTCACTTATTTAGCATTGTACCATGTTTTTCTTCTTTCTAGTCCACCTATTAGATTTAGAGATCCATATGGCTGGTTTTCAAAGGTCTGTATATCACATGCTGCCAAGTCCAAAATGTAATGGAAAAATGCTCTGATTGAAAGATGGGCACAGTTTAAAAACTTAATCTGATTTGGAAGTGTCCCCAGAATGTCGTGGCATTGGATGCTGCAATAATTTGCTCTACAGGAAAATGGCACTAGTAGCAGTAGTCAACAGCTGGTTCTGATGCTGTTGGTGCATAAACTGGTTTTCAGTTCAAACTAAGAAGGATAAGTGAAACAGCACTATAAATACTTTAGGAATTAATCTCTGATAAAGCATATTTGTAAAAAAAATATGAACAATGAGCTTTTAAGTGTGAGGTTAAAAAAATTGAGACAGGGTGGATCAAGGTACTTAGGCCTAAGAGGGCAGTCAAAAGTTTCTGAAGGCTAAATTGAATGTCTGATGACAGATTAACTCTGGTTCAGACTGTGGGATAAAACTTGTTGAGAGAGGCCTTTGTGATTAAAAAAAAAAAAAAAAAAAGTAAAGTAAAACAAACAAACACACCAATCACAGCATTTCACCAAGCGGGTCCTTTGACAGGTTTCAAGGCATGGGCTGGTCCACTCTGCTTGAGACTGTATGTACTATAGAGTGCTACAAACCAAAATCTGAATGAGAACTCAGTTGGACACCACAATATCAGTACAGGAAATCAGACAGACTGAGTCAATCCTGGCCTTTGGGGAAGGCAGTTCCTTTTGGAAACAGATGCAAGTACTTAAAAGGATTATATCAATTTTGGGATTTGGCAACACCAGCAGGCTCTGCACAGCATATAGAAAGAGCACAGTATGGTCAAAGGCATCAACAACATCTCTGCCGTTTCTCTGGTGTAGGAAGAGACCAGACACAAGAGTGAACGATGAACTGTTCAAGGAGACTTGGCCAAAATCAGCCACCACCAGAGACTGCTGGTCTGAAAAACTGACTGTGGGAGGTAATACTGATGGATGGGGTTTGAAAATTGGAAAAAAAAATAGTTAAACTATGCCAAAAAGATTAAAATAAAAATATGTGATAATATACTGAATTAGACAATGAGGTTTTTAGGGATTTTTTTTTCATTGTTATTATTTAAGGATGGACCAGTGTTTAGAATAAAGTGACCATAAAGCGTGTATACACAGCAAGGTACTAATCTGAATGTTATTAGCAACTTCTGTTATATTTTGGGCTTAGTTTCATGGGAGGAAGGAACATAGGGAAATAGAACAATCTTCTTTACAGCCCTTTTGTATGAAATTATTTTCCCTTTTTTATTTGCCTAGTACATTGAGATTTGCCATCTGCCCCTACATAGTGTGCCTACTTGTTGCTGTTTTAAATAGTCAGATTTCCCACAGGTTCCTATCCCAGCCAGCTTCAGAAATGCAAAATCAGTATTTACTTATAAGCCTTCTGGGAGAAAAATTAACAGAAGATATCATATGACAATAAAGCAAGTACTCATAGACAGGCTAAATTATCTTCTTTCCTGATAGATTACATTCTTTCCTTGTAATGTATGATAAGGCAAAGAATTGTACATAAAAGTTGCTTTATTTCACATGTTCCTCTTTCCCCTCTGACTTGTGACCCTTTGAATAATAATGAGTGCTACACAGAACACAAATCTGTGGAAACTAATCAAGCCTATGGTCTGGGTAGCCACAGGAACACACAACAAAGCCACTGAAAAATTGCTAGCATTTCTACACTTCAAAAGTTAAAGCTAAAGATGATGCAAACTGGAAATGTATATTACTTATAGAACAGATTTGCGTGGTGTTTTTATGATATCGGAATAGACTATCGCGGCTTTTCTCCTCTGCTTGTGCTGAACTGAAACCGGGCCGTACTTCAGTAATGCTATGTTTTTGTTACATACAAAAGCTGTGTCATTATTAATAATATAATTCTGTAGCATATGAACTATCTTCTTCTAAGGTATAATTTGTAATTCCTCTGTACACTATAGTACAGGTGAATCCTACTGTTGGGTAAAAAGCCCCAATGCATTTATTAAATTTTCTTGTCAAGATAACTATATTTCAGTCTCTAAAAGCTTTCAGTCTCAGGTCTTTTTTTGTTTCTATCTTTATACGCAGATGTCATAGTTTAAAGCCACCCAGCAATAAGCACCACACAGCCTCTTGCTCTCCCCTCCACTCCAATGGGATGGTGAGGAGAAGCAGAGGAACAAAATGTAAAAACCTCATGGGCTGAGGCAAGGACAGGGAGGGTTCACTCACCACTTATGGTCAGGGGCAAGAAACCGACTCAGCTTGGGGAAACACTAAAACAATTAAAAACAATTAACAATCAAAACCAGAATTAAGATAATAAGAGAGAGAACTACATCTTAAAAAGGCACCTTTCCCTCAACCCTCTCTTCTTTGTTCCCGATTTTTCCACCTTCTCCCCCCAGTGGCACAGGGGGCAGTGAATGGGGGCTGTGGTCAGTCCATCACATGTTGTCTCTGCTGCTCCTTCCTCCTCATGGGGAAAACTCCTCACAATCGTTCCCTGCTCCAGTGTGGGGTCCCTCTCAGGCGAGCATCCTTCACAAACTGCTCCCATGTGAGTCCTTCCCATGGGCCACAGTTCTCCAGTAACTGCTCTGGCATGGGTCCCTTCCACAAAGTCACAGCCTCCTTTGGGCACAGACACCTCTTCCAGCGTGGGGTCCTCCACAGGCTATGGGGTGGTGTCTGCTCTGCTGTGAATTGTCCATGAACCACAGACAAGCTCTGCTCAGATTCCGTGGGCTGCACAGATACAATGTGCGTCACCAAAGTCTTCACCAGGGTCTGCAGGGGAATCTCTGTTCTGGGGCACCTCCTCCCTCTGCTTTCTCTTCACAGTCTTTTGTGTGTACGTAGCTGTCTCTCTCACGTACTGCTCCTCTCTTTGCTGCAGGTCCTTTCACTGGCTCTTGAGAAACTCCCAGCTCTCAGGCAGGGGGTGTGCTGGGTCAGCAGGGCCATGGCTCCATGTGGAGGACCATGCTGCAGACGAGGCTGGGGAGGCAGCTGGACAGACTGGCTGGGGTGGGCCCTGCTTGGGGCTGCACCCCTGCTCCACATGCTGCACCCCTTCTTAAATATGTCATTTGCAGAGGCGCTGCCTAGCTCAGCCTTGGCCAGAAGCGGGTCCAGCTTGGAGGGGGAAACTTCCAGTAGTTTCTCACAAGGGCCATCTCTGTAGTGTGTTTTCCCCCCCATTGACCCCCCAACCCCAGTAACAAAACTTTGGAGCTGGGGGAACTTTTAGCAGTTATGTGCAGGAGCTATCACTGCAGCCCCTGCTACCTAAAAACCCACCAAAGGAAACCACTTCTTACTTCCTTTCTTAATTTTTATGTAAGTTGCCGCTTTGTTGTTTTTTTGCTTTGTTATCTATCCCTCAAATGAAACCAGCATCTAGGACAACACTAGGGAGAAATACATTATACTTTTGCCCTGTTGTTACTCCCACTGCTGCCACTTGTGCTGCTAACAGAAAGAAGATATTGGAAGATGTGGAACAATGTATGGACTACTATGGACATTCATAAACAGGTGGTTTTGCCTATTGGGTTTGGTTTTTCCTGTTTTTAACCTTTCTCTTCTTTTAGCCTGAGCATTCTGCAACAATCTGTTTTTTTAAAATATTTTCCACAGGCAAATTTTCAAAAAGTAAATAAAATGAAAATATTTTTAAAGTGTAGCAAGTGTAACTAAATCTAGAAAAAACAGAGACTCACAGGCATCTGCAGTATCTGAAATGATATGTAGACAGAAGAACGAAGAATATTAAGTAACCAGCTTTAACCAGACTGGTAACTTGTTGCTAAAATGAATGTTTGAATAGCCAGCTTTAACCAGGCCAGCAACTTGTTGCTAGAATGAATGTTTCCCTGAAACTCTTATCTTACAGATTTTTCAGTGGCCAGATAGACTAGGTTGAGTCAAGAAGAGGAGAAGAACATGTAAATTATGGAGAGCCAAGGCTGATTCACTGCTTTTCATGATCCAAGAGTGACCCTCCTACTCATTCGACATCATAGTTAAATTTCCTAATCAGACATAAACTTTCTGCTCCTAAATGATCCATATTGGTTTTAAGTTGTTTACGAGAACAGGAAGCCTGGTAGCTTTCCCAAATCTGTATTTTGATTTGTGATAAGCATATTTGTTTTTTACCCTAATGACCTATAGCAGGCTTTAGTGTCCTGGTAAAATTATAGTGTTAAAGCTCTTTCTCTGACCTTCTCTAAAAATAATTTCCTTGTCCTTTGCTACCTGCACACATGATCTGAATCATTTTGGTGTGAATCATGATTGCACCTCCTCTTGGCCATGTGATTGGCCTTTTGATTATCTCCAAAGTTTGTCAGCTTAGCTGTCACCATTCATCTTCCGGAAAACACTCCAGCATGCCAGGAAACACAACACAAACACTGAACAGCAGAGTTAAAGAGCATCCCTGCAGATGCACACTCTGGTGAAATTCTGGTTCAGGACAAAGTACCTGTCCCCAGAAGTCTGTCTGTCCACAGTTTTCAAAGCAAAATCTGTCACGAGAGGTAACCGCCTCTCACGAGAACAACAACGTTATTGGGAAAAAAATGGTCAGTCCTTTAGGTGCATTTAGTATACCAATGACCTCACCTGTGTCTTTTTGACATGCCACTATCCTCAGAAATCTCCTAAAGGATATTAATTTAGGGGAGGTGGATATACTGTACTCAGAGGACCATGGGTTACATCTGCTACAACATCACTTTGCTCCATCTTGTTTTGAGCCACAAGGATCTGGCAAACTGAAGACAAGGGCAGTAGCGGAGCGTAGCACTGACAGTTCTACTAGGGTTGCAATATTGCTAGTCTCTGTTCTGAAAGCTGGTGACAAGTACCTAAGTCTCTCTAAAAACCCCACATAATAAGTGATACATACCAGCTTGCAGTAAACCTAAGTTTGCAGCCTGAGTTATCCCACTAATGAACCAGGGGTTGTGATGTGTTCATGTTACACAGAAGGAAGTGTAAAGTCATTGCGTTAATGATTTTTGAGTTGCTGTTAGAAGCAGGCCAACCTTCTGATTTATCTACGAATACACTGGATGTGTTAGGAAAAATATGCCCTCTTCTGTCTTCTTATCTCAATACTGCTATCCTCAGCTGATTGTAGCTTGTTATATGCAGATACAAAGTGAGTGTACTTATGAAATTAGGTGCTCAATCACTCACATTCTTCACACTTGGTAGTTTTCCAGCATTCTGCATGAAAAATCAGACTTACAATCAGTTGTAAAAGCTGAGTGGAAGAATATGTCAGTTTTATGTTTTTACTAAAAAAGCCTAAATGGTGCTGAAAGCTAAGAATGGTTTAAAATTGCATTACTTCTAATGAAAGATGGTATTTTTATGTGTAATTCAAAATATTTCCTGTAGCTTTGTTTTCTACTGATGCTATGTTACAATGCAGCAGTACTAAATTCTGGTAGGAAGCAATTACATTTTATGGACTATTAGGACAACCATAGCTTATATCCCTCTGAATTATATGACTGGAGTTGTTTTAATGAAACTGCATGTTCTAGCCTTCATTGTCAACTATCTCTTGTTCTCAGAAAAAGCAGCTAATAAATATGTGAAGTGTATCAAATGTAGGGAAGTGCCAATATTTTTACTCTAAGATCAGATTCAGCTGTAACTCTTCCAAAGGCTTCAGTATATGGTGTTCACAGTGGGCTTAACTATACATGATAGATTTTCCACTGGATTTCTTTTCTTCCATCAGGAACTATGCTTTTCTGACAGACATCATGTCAGAAGAATTAATGTATAGCTGCTTGCTGATAAACTTTTCTCCATTCAATGTGATTTTCCTAGTACTGACTGATCCTTCCTCATGTTCTTCCAGTCTCCATACCTACTGTTAAAGCATGAAAGAACCCAACAAAGTGGTACACAAAGTCATTGCCAACTAGTCAAGGAGGCTACAAATAACCTTCAGTCTAACCTGCAAAGCCACAAAAATGGATCTCTAAGCCAATGAAAGTCTAGCCTTGCTACTCCTCTTTCTAAATAAATGCAGCACAGAATGTGCACCAGAAACCTAACTTCATTCCTCTCCACAAAGGGTGCTTGCTCTTAAGTCCTTGCATTTTTAGGTGCACACCTTTACTTTCACAGTACAAGCTGTTAAGCCAAAATGGGTACGTAGAATGGGAATGCAGGAAGAAACGAGGAAAATTTGAACAGGCAGGTTCTGAGGAAGACTCTTTGGCATAAGGCTGATGTGCTAAAATGCCTCCCAGTGTGCGGGATGGCAATAACAGTGACTTATTCCTTTATTTTTTCACTTTTGTTGTCTTCCAACAAGGTATATGTAGAGACCTGTCTATTCCTAAAGTAGCACACCATTAATACATCAAATACATCAAATTATATTACACACTACCGCCAGCTGCTGACAGCTCCTCTGGTATGTGCTGCTGGTGGTGAATGCTTCTATAGCTACTCTGGAAGGAAGAGGGTCATGGTGATTTCACATTTTCTTGTTATTTTAGCTGCCTGTCAAAACTTTTCAAAAGAACCCTTGCAAGAAATGGGAGAAATTAGCTTTTTATCTCAGGCAGTTACAGTATGACTTCATGAGATAAAGCTGTTACTGTAGCCTTAGACATTCTTCTTGCTGTATTTGCAAGGCCTGCCTCAGATGGTGATCTTCAAAAAATCATAGGAATTCTGTTACCTGGAAAGTTAGAGGAAACCTAAACATAGTCAGTGTTTATTGTAGAGTCCTATGTAATGAAAAATGTGGGTTTATGGTACAGACCAAGAAGCTTTGTAATTAAAAGTGCTCTTGGGAATTTGCTACTGCTTTAAGCAATATCATATGAAACACAGGCTGCAGATGCATCATTTGTTGTTGTTTCTAAACAAACAGACAGGATGAGACAGTACTCTACTTCAGACATGACTTAAATTTAGCTACCTCAGTATTTTTTTAGACTAATAATGAATACAGCTGAAGTAACAGAGTGTTGTCAGAACAGGCTGGACCTTCTGTGAGAGAATTCTTCCAAGAGTAGTTTAACTGTCTGCTAAAATATCTCTCATTAAAGGAGGGGAAAACCCATCACCATAAACAGCTTATGTCATGATATTGTATAGATGTAGTGTGATTTGTTAATCTTTTTCATAGCTCACTGAATCTTTTTATTTAGAAAACTAATGCAACATGGTCAGGGACTTGGGCCATTGCTGTTCAAACCACACCAACACAGGCTTCAGTGACTTGACGTGTGCAGATGCTCCCACTGCGTAGCCGAATGGGACTACTCATATGCCTTGCACTCCTCGTGCACAACTGTTTGCAGAATGGGGGCTTTTATGTGGCCCTCGGCATACTTAGGCCTTCAGACCACTATGACTCCAATTTTAATAAATGCTTCCACTTCCTTTTAAATGCTGAAGAGAAAGGTGTGAGATAAAACAGGGAGCAGACAACTCACCGTTGCTCACAGAGGAAATGTTGAGGGTTTGTTTGTTTCTTTCTTGTTTGTTTGCTTTAACAAGAAGTGAAGATAAAATATTTCTATTATTCTAAGTATTATTATAATTTTATTTTTGTAGTCCTCTTATGCAGACTTCAGTGTTCCTTTACCAATCATTCATCCAGTGATTAAAAAAATGATCTTTGAATGGTATAAAATTCAACAATACTCCAAAGTTAAATATTCATGGACATTTCTGAATGTCCTTTCCATATGATATGCTAAGCTGATGTAATGCTCCTACAATATTTAAGAAATTGTCAAATAAGCATTTTGTTAAATAGATCAGTAAGCCCTCTTGTTTAGAACCATAGATCTAGGCCTAAATCCTTCTCACGGAGTTAGATTCTTTGTGGAATTACAGGATGGTTTGATTGTAGCAGAAACTCAGTATTCTTGAACCACGGGAAAGTCTGAGATAGTAACTTATTGCTCAAAATTAGAATAAGAAGTGGTTGCTTTTGTTTTCTTTGAAGAAGAAATAGTAAAACTTTGAATCTGCTAGAAATCTTTATAATGTGTTTTAATTTTTAATTTTAATGATTGGTTTTATATTTTTCTTTTAATTGTTCTAATTTGTGGTTATTTAGTCTTTGTTTTAGAACACACCAGTGAAAGCAGCACATTTTATGACAAGTATTATATTCTAACTTTACACAAGGCATATTAAAACTCAGAAATACTACTTTATTCATGACCTTACTACTCATGTACCATGACACAGTAAAAAATGAAAACTAACTAATGCTAGCATTTAGTGTGCAACAATAACTTAAAATTTTGTTGAATTCTAAGTGACAATGTTTCCACTTTTTAAATCTTTGCAGAAAAAACATTAATTAAATAATGCAATACAGAAAAAAAAAAGCTTAATAGTAGACAAAGTTCTGAGGCTGAGTTTTTTATTTAAATGATGTAGTTGGTTTATAATGCAAAAGGGGAAAGGTTTTCTAAGCAGTATACTGAGTCTAGGGTTTGTATAAGGGTCTCATGCTTCATAAAAGAAGTAGTTACTAACTTGACAGGTGGGATTCCCTTTCTGCCATTTTTTGTTTGTTTAGAAACAATTTAGGTTGACAATGCAGCATATGCTTTAGCATGCTTAGTAATATGCTACTTGCTATGCACAATTGTATTTTATGATTTCTTGAATTTTCTTTAATGAAGCTTAGCTGTGTAACACCACTACCTGATGCTGTCTCACATGTGCATTCTTAAAATATCTGCTTCATCATGGGATAGTATTGGCATTTGTGCAGACTTTTATGGCATGGCCTCTCAAAGAATACTATAAGTTTTGATTAATTCACCTTTTTGTACAGAAGGGCATCACAATGGGAAGTTTGATCCTGGGAAGGAGTGAGGAACCACAGAGACAATAAACCCTTTGAGTGTCACACAGATGATTCCAAAGCTGTCTTTGCTACTGCTGTTGAATGCAGGATATTCTGCTTTTAAATGCTGCAAATGTGATGTGAAGTGCCTTGCAAAAAATGAGTGGCTTTTAAAGCATAATGGTAAGAAATATACATTGCAGATAAGGCTAACACTAGA
>NW_010108200.1:26593-32521 GCF_000699245.1 Pterocles gutturalis | reverse complement strand
CGGAGATAACGATTCGGGTGTCCCAGGCTAAGAGAGAGAGAGCTGACCAGCGTGTGTGTGCAGGGGCCGGGGAAAGGCCTTGGAAGAGCGATGCCGAACCAGGAGAGAGCACCGAAAAAGTGGAGCGGAGGCAAAAGAGAACACTCTTACGGGTGTTCTTACCTATATACTGGGAATGACGTGCATGTTATGGAATATCATTGGCTATTCTGAGTTTCAATTTTAACATAAGGGCAAGTCCTATGCTAGCAACCGGCTGTTCCTCTTTGCTCGTCTGCTGACCTTGGCAGCAGAACAAAACATAGGTCTTATCAGCTTCTCCTGAGCCTAAATCCAAAACACAGCCTCTTGCTAGCCATTTATGAAGAAGAGAAAAGAAAAAAAAAAAGAAAAAAAAAACTTTAAGTTAACTTTAACCCACGACAACAAGATATTTATTATTGTATTCAAGGTTACATCTTCTGAAAACTATACTTATTGTAAATTTTAAATGCTGCTTTTCCTGCATCATATGGTAAGATTGATGCCTTCACTTTCACTTTTCTGCACCAGCTGCTGTTAAATGTATTTCAAAGTGCTGTCTGAGTATTTTCCAGTTCTTTGCACTGTTGTTACCAGACTGGCTGAGGTGCTTTTTCCCTTTTGGGTTTTGTTCAACTGACAAATGGAGAGTTAGAGTTAAGGAATCAACAGTTAGGTACCATGAACAGAGCCCAGGTTTTGTCTGGTATTTGATAATTCATGACTTTCTGCCTCTTCTTTCAGCTCTTATGCAAATATGGTTTAAGGTTCTATACAAGACTGCCTAGAAGTCCCACTCAGCAATAGGACAAGAGAGGTATACGCATACACTAAGATTAGATGGGTTTGTAATCCAGATGAACTAGCTCTCGACTACAGTGGTCATGCAAAATCAGCCGCGGCAATGGTTTTGTGGATTTCTGTGGGGCTACTTGTTGTTGTTTTGTTTTGTTCTGAACTTTTTTTTTTTTTAACTGACAATTTGAAGTCCTAAACTTGGAGTTTGGTGAGGAAACTCTTATCAAAGGAACAGTTGCACTTTATAAAAAGGTTCTTACAGCACAAGATATCTTTACTTTTTTTTTTTTTTTTTTTTTTTAAGTCAATTAGAATAGAAAGATTGATCAACATAATGCCACGGCAAAGGTGAATACATTTTCTGAAGTTATGAAATAACCTGATTTTGGACAGAGCCTTCTGAAGTAGGAGTGTTCTGTCTCCTGATTCAGCTCAGTTGAATCACAGAGTCATAGAAACATTTAGGTTGGAAAAGACCTTTAAGATTATCAAGTGAACTGTAAACCTGACACTGCCAAGCCCACCACTAGACTATATTTCTCTTATGCTGATTTCCATACCTGCTTATACTTTGTCTTACACTTTTAGCCTGTAGCTCACTCAAGTTCCCATTGTAGCTTGTTCTGTCCACACTGACAAGTGAGTCTATCTGATCAGTAGTGAGATGAGAAAGAGAGCCTCATTAAAAAGGAAGAGGAGGATAGTCCAAGAGTCATAAAATTAAATGAGAAATCTCTGATTTATCTGGGGCTTGCAAACTGGCATAGCTTTCAGCAGTTCTAACAGTTGGATAAGAAGCAGTTACCAGCCTTCAGGTCTTATATGATTGTCCTAAATTGCTGTGGATACAAATATTTGTCTTTCACTGAGCAACAGAGGAATTATAACAGGCCTTGCTTTCTAAAATATATTTCTTCTGTAGCAAAATTTTTTTTCTGAAAGTTAGACTATGGCAGAGCTTACTCCTGTCTATATTTTCTCTAAGGTTCCCTGAGATTCAATGTCTGCATTTATTTCTGCTTGACAGGCTAGGATGAAATAATTCCAATATATTATTTGTTTTCTCCTGAGTGAGCTCCAGTGAATACTTAGCTCAAGCAATGCAATGACAGTAAGGCCTCAGTTAATTCTCCCTTTATGCCTTGTTGGAGGTCACCATAAGCTACTGTAAGTTCAATTTAATGAAAACTCATTGCTGCATCAGGTTCCATTCCTGTCCAAACAGAACTAAAACCCCTTTGGTTCAATGGAACAGAATAAGATATGTTAATAATAAGAATGTAAGGCTATCTGGGGGGAGAAAGGATGCATACTTGCTGTGACTTGTACATTTTTTTGCCCAGGGTGTCATAATGATTTTTTTGAAATTGCTTTTCTTTGGCATAGCCTTACACTATCACTCTTGAAAAATTTGAATTGTTCATTTCCTGAACTGCAGAGAATGGTTCACTGGAGATTTAAGCACGATCAGACAAGCCCCTTTGAATTTTTCAGGATCACTATTGTTTGCCTGTAAGACTTACAATAAGGGAAAAGCCATGTCTAAGGCTGAAAAGCGAAGGGGAAATCACAGTTACACCAACATAAAGATCCACTATATTAAAGTTTCCTGATTTGTCAGAGTCCCAGTTGGACTAATGAAGTGAGTCCTGGCTACTGTGAGTTGACATGTACTAGCTCTTATAATCTTTCTGTTGAAAGCAGAGACTGAGTGCGAACTTTGAGTAGTACATGGCTTTTGCCATCTGATTGGGGCCCAAAGAGTGAGTACATTGGGTAAGCAGCATAAATAGCAGTGTCATAGAAGTTTAGTTAAAATGACATTTACTATATGACTGGAATTCGCAATGCAGAAGGATGCTTAATTTCATCAAAAAAGTGCTGATGCTGCTAAAGGTTATAATTTTTCTTGATATGTTCACTACCTACTGTAACCATGTATTAAGAAATAAATCATAGCTATATACATTTTAGAATATGTGGCAATTAAGCTGTATAAATCTAAGTCTAAACACTGTCTTTCTTACACTCTGTTATTCTGCCTTGGTCTCTTGATTCCACCAGAGTTCAATGCAGAAACTATTTGCTAACATTAATCTGTGTAAAAAACTATAGACTTGAGGGAGAAAAGCTGAGATGGAGTATGATTTCTAGGAATAATTTTTCCCTCTTTCATTCTGACAAGATCCAGAGCTGTTAAAAGGAAGAAACTCATGTTGTCTCATTCATGCTTTTTCCTCCTTTTCTCTAGACATTTTCTTCACTTGGTGCATCTTTAGGTAGTTATACAGTTTTCAGGATCTTAACAGCAGTTCCCTAGTTAAGGGAAGACCTGACAGCGGTCCCCTTGGCCAGTCAGCAATATTTTTCAACAGAAAGTTGAAACTGTTAGCATACCTTGAAAGTCTGGGTAGGTTCCACACAATCATCCAGAACTAATATAGGAATTCTAGGGTTATCTTGGCTATTTCTTTGGCCTTTAAGACAGAGCAAACAAACATAATCATGGCTCCAAAATTATGATTTGGAAATTAAGTACAAATGCCCTACAGCACATTTCCATAAAATCCAATGTGAAATTTCGAAGGAATAGAATCAGTAAAATTCCATGAAAAAAGCCTGGACAAGTTAAAAGATTTTGAAATACATTCTTATCCTGGTGTTCAAGAAAATTTAACTGGGCAGATGCTGTGGATGTTAAAAATGCAGATTGATGTCCTAATAAAGGATAACAGCTCATTCCAAGTAGTCACCATCCGTCACAGAAATTCATATTTATGGACTTTTTTGCTGCAGTCTGTGGCTCTGGTATACCCTTTAGTAAGCAGATTTTAGACAAAATAGACAGTTACAGTATATTTGTAACCTTCGTAGGTCACTGATCATTGATATGATGTGTTGTTATAGCTCTCAGATGTTTAGATGACTGGTCTCTTAAGAGATATTTCGGTGTCCAACATTCACAGTAAAATCACCCACTAAGTAACTGTGTGAAAATACTGCTGTAATATACTGTTTGCACAAACCTGATAATCTTTTAAAAGTAATCTGTTTGCATTTATATTCTTTAATCTATTTGTTTAGGACTGAAGCATTCAAATTCTTAATATAAAATAAATGAAATAGACATTGAAACCAAGATCCACTAAAAAGAAAGTGTTTGCAGAGCTTTTTTTATCCTGATAGAACTTCAAATGAAGAAGCAAAGTCAGGAAAATATAGAAAAATGTACCCACTGTCTGGAGAGTGCCTCTGCATTAGCAGTTTACTTCCAATCAACAAAGAGCTTTGGAAATTAAATTCCCAGTTCTTTCCACTTACTCCACTTCATTTTTTTTGCATTCATTGTATCGCAGGATGCTCTTGAGGCATGGATTCATTTTGGATGAAAATTCACCAAAGGAGCTGCATCGAGGTATTCTCTAGCTGTTTCTGGAAGTCTGTCCTTCAGAATGGTCCAGAGCTCCTTCAGCATAACTGTTACACAGGAGGTGTAGTGAAACGTGTGGTGTGGTTGTCGGGCCCTCAGCACTGAGTTTTCTGCTCTACTAGCCTGCTCCTACCACACCACAGTAGCTGCTAATATAGAAGTATCCTGATGTTTTCAGTGTTAACTTTTATCTAACAGAGAAGTGATGTGTGTTACCAATCTTCACCTTGACAGGTCATGCAAGACTGGACCAGTCTGAAATCCGTAATATCAGATTATTGATGTTTGAACCTTAAAAAAAAATCAGATAAATATTAATCATTGTGCTTCCTTGTAGAGGTTGCTCAAATTCATCTAATTCTCTTTGGCCAGAAGTAGCTTGGGGTCAAAGCTAACAGGAGTGTTGAAGTTTCCATTACTTGTAAATTCTATCTGTAATAAGAAAGCCCACAATTCAAACTTTTCTGTATATATGCTTTCAGTAAGGATACTGGAGTCTGCAGGTGGCCTTATCTACCTTTGTTAACAACAGCAGTTTACACTGAAGTTTGATGTGAGGCAGTCTTTGATTTCAGAAAGTTCATGTGCAGTAGAATTTGCTAAATTCAAATGGATTTTCATTTGTATTTCATATTTGGACAAATTTATGAAGAAAGGAAGAGAGAAGAAAAAAAAGAATGGACTTAGGCCATTATTTCTTCTCTAACCCATTACAGCTTGTTTTTTTAAGTACGTTGATATGAGGTAGAGGTATGGGAAGATCATTTTTGTTTTTACTTTTTTTCCTTGAAGCACAAAACAGGAAAAAAAAATATTTTTATTTGTGAAACATCATAGGATTTGCTTGTGAAGTATATACAGGAAATCATTTCATGATTACTATTAAAAATATGTAAATATAGCTTCTCTACTGAGTATTTCCTCAATTTTTTCCATTTCAGCCTTGAAGCATATTTTGTCAGTAAAACTAATTTGTGTTCTAAAAGAAATGAAACCTGTGTTTCTGCAACAATTGATGGATGGAATTAGAGAGAAAGAAATCTTCAACTGTGTATAGCAGAAGACACAGAGGTTTGCATAGTGTTTCTTTTACATCTTTGTCCATATAGATACATTATGCAGTTACTATCCACGATAATTTAATATTATTATATAAAGAGCAAGTCAGCCAAAAACATTGGTGTCAGCAGCTGCTATAACACTGAGTTACAACATTATTACTCTGAGTCTGCTGATAGATTAGCATAATATAGAATCGTATTGAACCAGTATCACAAATTAATCAAAACAAATCCCCAGGTGGGATAAAATGGTTCAAGAGGTCACAGACAATGAAATGCATCTAAAATGATATGAAATAAAAGAAGAAAATTTTGGTAAATAGGTGTATGTGTGTACCTGTGACACAGAAAACAATGTGGGGAACAAGTATCTGGCTTCTTTGTGTCTGTTTCCTTCATCCTCTGTAGAGAAACAGTTGTTGTTCTGTGATTGTTTCAGATCGTCGGGTGGCAGAATCCACTATTAAACTAAAAGGTTTTGACAACACAGAACAAAGCAGGCAGCTTGAGTTTTCCTGGGTCAGAAGCTAGAAAGCTATCTCAATGTTTCCCTTCTTCAGAAGATGAGATATTTTGTGATGTGAAAGCCAAAGGTGAAGGATGCAGCTAAAATGGACT
>NW_010108200.1:20152-26562 GCF_000699245.1 Pterocles gutturalis | reverse complement strand
TCCTGCTACTCTAAGGCATGTCTGGAACAAAAGAGTGCTTGCTCTTTCACAGGTACTTTTGACTGTCCTGGGTTCACTAATTTACGTGCTAACTTTTGAAACCACAGAAGGGATATGCTTTTGAAAAATGCTATCTTTAAGCAAGCTTGTTTTAAATTTTCTGTGAAAAATCTCTGTTATTGAGAGAGTGAAGTTTTTGGGTGCAAGGTGAATCAGGCATTCATGTGTTTAATGGAGGACCTATTAAATAGAGAATTTAGACTCAATAAAAATTAATTTTTCTCACTCTTACTCTACCCCTCTTCTACTCTACTACTTTTTTATATTCCTTGAATATTTGTTGTTGTAGTTCTAGCCTAAAAACATAAATTGTTTAGAGAATACTTAGTCCTCCATATTGCAGTCACACAAATGTGTATGTGACAGCCATAAAATGGAAAATGTGCACTTCCAGAGTCTGTTAAGAAACTTCTAATGTGTCACTCAGACCTTCTACTGTCTGCCAGGCAAACATGAGAAGATCCTTTGAACTGCAGAGGTGCTGCTCAACATACAGTAGACATCCAGGTAAATCTCTGAAGACTGACTCAGGGAGTTTTGAGGTAGAGAAATACCTCAAGAGTCAAGTCCAATAACTGAGGGAAAGTAGGCAACATTGTTCCAAGAGCTGAGGACAATTGTCAACAACTGTTTGAGTGATTTAGATTTCTAAAAGACCCTGGAGAGACCAATAAAGCAGCAGCTTTGTTGTAAAGCAGGATAACACTGCTTCCCTTACTTTTACTTGAAAAGAGAGTTATCAGCGCCAAGGATTCTCATGGAACTATATCTGCTGTTGTGTAAGGATGAGATCTGTAAACAAACATGTGAAAAAAGAAAATACCTGACTCAGGTTTCTGCTTCAAATTGCAAAATGATCTCAGGCCACCAAAGAGAAGCATATCTTGAGAAAAGAAAAATTTTTCTGTTACCCAGACACTGAAATCTAATAACTATGTAATGGAACCTATATTTCATAATTTAACAGTTTTTGATCAGTTTAGACTTTATGAATGTCAACAAACAAATCATATTTAATATGCAAAATAAAGAAAATTGAGCTAATGAGGCAATTGACTTCTTGTACAGTTGTCATGAAAAGTCAGTCTTGTTGAAGAAGCAGCTTGATATCAAATGGGCAAAACATGAAAACGATACATTCAGTGCACCGATCAGAACAAAAATGTTTTGATCCTATTTCTTCAGGAAATTCAGAATTATATCATTGTCATCCAAAATATAAATTGTTGTTGCATATATTTATATGCACAGAAAAATGTGGTTTAATATTTTGGAATGTATCCTCCCTGGAAAACAGTCTAAACAGACAGCAGCTAGGAAAGAAACAGGGTAGAGAAAGTGCAGTAAAGACACAAAACAATGCAGAATTCTTACTGAATCTAATATTTTTGTAGTGTATTGTATTACTTTTTTTCTAGTTTTCTGTTATCAATGACCTCCTCATTTTACAGATAAAAGTAATTTGAATCCCATTTAAAAAAAAAAAAATTGGAACATTTTTGGTCTGTTTACTTAGCCCTGTTTTGTATAAGACACACCAAAACTGCAGGAATTGGAGCTTTTCCAGGTTCAAATACAGTCTCTGCTTTCAACCTGATAAATTTTAGAACAAGACCTTATCAAATGTCATCTTCCTAACTCTGCGTTTCTGTGTGTGTGGCAGAAAGCTCCAGACAAGTATCCAGTCACTGGCTACGTCTGACACAGCTATAGATGTATCAAGACATCAGGACAGAGCCCTAAATTCACTGTCTAAACATAGCCTGAATCCCATAATGGACAGAACTAGAAGTATCAGCAAGTATTTTGATTTCCTCACATTAAGATAGGAATGTTGTTGGATCCCACTGTAGTTCTTGATATTGGCCCAAACTTGAGTTGGTTGTTTTTAAAGAAATTTTGAGCAGAAAATACAGAAAGCTAAGGAAACTACAGACTTCCGCAGTATATTTCTAACCTACAAATAGCTTTAGATTTATAATTAATCTTGGATAACAGAAAATAGGGCTGGAAGAGGTCTCTAAAAACCACGTAGTTGATGTCTGTCTCAAAAGATTGTCAACTACACAGTTGACACAGTTGATTGCTGATCAACTGTCAAATATAACCAAACATTTCCTGCCGTAAAAGAGACTTGTTCTTGAAAATGTTCGATAATGAAGATTTTGCTACTTCCTTACGTGATATATTTCAGTATTTGAATATCATTAAACTGTTGTTTCCAATATGAAAGCTAAATCTCCCCTGCTGTAATTTATCTAATTACTCTTTCACTGTCCCAAAAAACCACGGGGAAGCAGTTTGCTACTTTTGTCTTTGCAGCCACTTTTTACATATTTGAAGGTTGTTAACAAATGTCCTTTCAGTCTTCTCTTCTCTAGAGTATAGGAACCCAACTGTTTTAGTTTTTTAATAGGTCATATTTTATAGACACTCCAATGAGCTATGTTTTCTGAAATAATATTTTGAGGACATGGTAAGCCTATTTTTTTAATTGGAAACTCAGAAGACAGTGGGATTAGTTCAGTCATCCACTCAAAGGTAATTACCTGATATTAGATGTACATTTTCTACTGTTTGCAGATATAAGCAGGAGTAATCCCCAGCAGACTCCATCTAAGATACTTTCTTCTTTTCACATGAAATAACCAGTCACACCACAGTGATAATGTTTCCATAACATATTCTCATCTGGCATTTATATTGTTCTGTTCTTGTTGTAAGAGTAGAAAAATGAGTGGAAGTCTACAGTTACTGTAAGAAGTTACACAACAACAACAACAACAACAACAACAATGGGGAGCACTTGAAGCAAAAGAAAGTTTACTTCACTTTATTAACATTTGACACATCTGTCTTGATACTGGAAGTAATGAGTCAAAGGTGTCACTTTTGTATTTGAAAACTGCAAAGCAGTCATCTTTGACTAATTTCTCATTTTCTCTGGTTCTGTGGGTTTTTGGGTTTGGGTTTTGGTGTTTTGTTTGTTTGTTGTTTTTTGTTTTTTTTTTTAATGGTAAAAGGATTTGGTAATGACTTATTTTGCAACACATACCTGCAAATATTACTGTTTTAACCCAGCTCATGCACTGAACCATGCAACTTTAATTTTCCTGGTTCTGTTCTAGGTTAAACCAAGTTTTATTCTGACATATGGCAGCCCTCCCCAAGCTGGAGAGGGTTCATCTTGGGAGCTGAGTATGTTTTGAGGGCTGGCAGAGATGAAGCATTGGAGCAGCTCCATGTTGTCCCAGTGAGGAGAGGAACAGCTGAAGGGACTGTCATTATGCTTGTTAATGCTCTCATCCTAGCCCAGGAGCTGAACCTGCAAGATATTCTGCATAAATACGCCTGTTGACCCAACTGCTCCCTGACAGGTAGGCCAACAGAAACAAAGTCAGTGTTCTCTTTAATTTTATGTCTGCCCCAGTCAGCAGACAGCAGAGGATCTGCATGGAGTGTCCCACTGGTTCCCAAGGTCACGTGCAAGCCTGGAGTACTTCCAGTCTGGTGAAATTCTTTTCTCCCCCTTCTCCTTCTCTCTCCTTCCTTTCACCTCAAGGAGCAGAATATGTGTGATATGCTCGCTGAAAGCCTAGTTCTGACCCTTTCACCCCTGGGATGGAAAGACAGAAAAGTAAGAGCTAGAGTGGTACACACATTAGTTCCAGCTCCTGTATGGGTCAACAGTTGGAGCCATGCAGATTCTTGTGACTTTTCAAGGCAGGAGGCAAAATGGCTGAGGTCACTCCATTTTCCCATTTATATCCTTTCTTTCCATCCTGAGATGAAGGGCTGGGAATTTCAAGGACTCCTTACCTCTCTTCCTTCTTTCTTGCTTTTTTGTCTTTTTTCAGTGCCTCCTCTCTCTGAGCAAACAAAGTGTGCATATTTGTGTTTGAGTGTCCCGACTATAGTGGAACAGAAGCAAAGCCCTTTCTAGAGAACACAAGAACAGCCAAGAAAGAACAACAAAACTAAACCCTTTACAAAGCTCATTATCAATTCCCCCAAAGCTTGTTATTGTAACTTCCCCATCTTGAAAAAGCAAAGGATAATTGTTTTGCTTGACTAAACTGTGATATTTCTACACTGTTTTCCATGATCTTGCTGCAGGCTGACAGGCAACATAAAATAAATGAAGCCTGTGTAATAAGTTGATCATCGTAGAAATCAGTACTATGCATATGAAGTATGTCTTTGCACACTTATTCCGTTTCATGTCCTATAATTTAAAAAATGTCAGGTAATTTTCTAGCCTCTGCTCAAATCTGGATGGAATACTTTACAAGTGTAATGAGGTGTCTGCAACCAAGTTGGGGGTCAAAGTTCAGAAGCAATAAATTAGAAAAGCATCTACATGTTCTGAAACTCATTTTTTCAGCAAACACTGGGTATCCTTGAGGTTATTAGATATTTGAAGTTTGAGGTATAGTTGTACTCAATTATTTTGAAAGGGTTCGGATTTCTCTCAGACTGCTTGAGACTAAACTGCCTTTAGTACTAGTGTGTTCCCTGCTGTAATGGTTTAACCCTCAGCCTCAATAAACACCATGCAGCCGCTCACTCACCCTCCCCCTCCTGGGGAATAGGGGAAAGGAATGGGTAAAAGGCAAAGAGACTCGTGGGTTGAGATAAGAACAATTTAATAACTCAACTACAAGAAAATTAAAAATATTAATGATAACAATAATAGTATAATATACAAATATACAAATGAGTGATCCACAGTGCAACTGCTCACCACCCAATGACCAAGGCTCAGGCTGTTCCTAGCCTGTTCCTGGCTGGACGTCAATTTTGGAGAAGGGAGAGTCCCGGAACCGCAACCTTGGAAAACAGAAGAGCCCAAGAGTCTGAGAGACTGAGAGCCGATGGAGAGAGAGTGAGGGACCTTTCAGATAGAACCTCATCTATGCATGATATAGAATATACGACTGGCCAATTTGGGTCTCAATCTTAAACCCAACAATGAATCATAAACCAGTAATTGTGGGCTATGCTCCCTTCCAGCTTCTCCTGCACTTGCAGACACTGGCACAGCAGAGAAGCTGAAAAGTTCTTGACTGTCCTGGCAGCAACTCTAAACATCAGTATGTTAACAGCTGTCTTCTCGGCACAAATCCAAAAAATAGGCATAAGATATCTTTAATGTAGCTAGTTCTTACTATAAATTTTTTTTTTTTTTTTTGGTACTTATAATATACGTTTTTTTAAAGAAATTATGATATCATAAACATATGACATCTAGAAGAAAACAACTTACCACAATATATTCTGCATAATGGTGTTGCCATGTGGAGGCTTTATCAGGGACAGTCATATGGTTTTTAATATTTTCATCAGGGGCTTGCTATCACTATCTTTTTTGTAAATACTTTAAAATCTTGATACAACTTTTTTGACACAGCCTCTCTTTTGAACATCAGTTGCTTTGCAAAAAAAAACGAAACAACTTTGTGTTTTGTAAATTTTCCTTTAATATTCTGTGCATTAGAGAAATCTGACCATGAAAACTTCATCTTTGTTCTTAAAAATATTTTGTTTCTAACTGAAAAGCGGGAAAATGTGTGCTGTCAATAGCTTCAGAAAGCAGTAGTGACTGAAAACCTTGCACTAGAAGGAGTTGACAGTACAGTTTTATCTTCCACGTTTATGTTGGTGAGGTTGTGTAGTATCAGAAAATTGATACTTGGTTCTTAGTCCAAGCAATGGCAGACAGTAGTCATCGCAATTATCAAAAGTTGATTTTCTGCTGTACAGACTACTTTCTTCTTATTTACTAAGCAACTTTACTTTGCAAATAAACATTTTTATTTTGTTCACGTCATACAGTACAATGGTGAAAGACTGGAGAAATATAAAATAAATACTAAATGTAACAGTGAACTGAAACATGTGCTTGACTTTGATACATATATTCATTTGAGTTCTCTATACTATATCCAAGAATGTGGCAGAATGAAGTAAAAGCTAACAACTAAGTTGCTAATTTTACAGGAAGAGAATAACTTCGCTTTTCTTGCATCACCCTTTCATGCCATCTTTCATCCCTGCCTTATGAGACTCAAGACAAATTATAAAGGCCAATAGTGATTCCAGAGCTGTCACCTGTATTTTCCTCATGACTAGCATGAAAGGAGTTTAGTACAAAAGGATTCCGGAAATGAATAAAAGAATGCCTTATATTATTTTTTATCACTTATTATATTTGTATATATCCCCTAAGATTTGCAAACATTCTTTCCATAGAAAAAACTATCAAAATACCACAGTTCCTCTATTCATGCAAAAAAGCACAGGAAAGGGGAGGCTTCTCAAATGAGAGAAGGAGAAACATCCTGACAGAA